>NW_026889807.1:6947500-7230000 GCF_033153115.1 Saccostrea echinata
AAAAAAGTTATTTTTGAGGGAGAAATACTTACATGTGAGTTGATGATATGATATATTTGAACTGGTGACAAAATCATTAACGAATAAGAATAGTTAATACTTTACTTAACGATAAATGTAATAATGAACTAAACAAATTCACAGTTTAACGTAATAAAAAGTAAGTATTTTGTGCTTTATAATAATAAATTGATCTATATTTGCACATTTTTATCATGAACTAACGTTATTTCAGACATTGTTATATTTTGTATTCAAATATTAGTTATGTGGTTCAATGCCTGAAATTGCGTAATTGTTCAATATTTGAATGATTTATATAATCGATATATCGCTAGCAACAATATTTGCAAGAAAATAATATCGAATATCATTGATTATTATGTTGCATGGTTCAGTTGAAAAATTATATTTTACACAAACAGTTCAACTTGCTGAAAAAAGAGACATCCAAGGAAATGCAGATTCGGAGTGAAAAAATCAACATAGAAGCAGTTTTGAGATATCCTCCTAAAATTTATCGTTGTGAAAACGAATGGAAAACACTTCCTCCTATGCATGTGCCCGAAAAGATAGTTGGCTGGGCAGTGGGTCGGAAAAAATTTAATAATTTTGTATTCAATTCAACATAACTAATTAATAGCAAATATATCAAATTTATTTGTAATGAAGCAAGAATGACCGATTTTGATAGCTACAGACTCCTGAACTTGGAAGAAAGTATTAATAAAATCTTGCAGTGGCTCTCTTTCCATTCAACATTTCGATATATCGACGACGTTTTAATGATGAACAATAGTTATTTCCATTTGAATGTGAACTCAATATATCCTTGCAAATTCACAAAAAGACACAATAAAGTTTCTCGCATGTGTTTCATTCTTGGATGTTTTCCTGACTAAAGACGTTAATGGTCAACTTACAACCAAATTATACGACAATTGGGATGACTTTAGCTTTTTCATCGCCAACTTTCCCTATATTTGTAGTAAATTTCTACTATCATCGCTATATGGTGCTTTTGTCCCCTAATTGATTCGGTACGCAAGGGAATGTTCTGAGTACTATTGAAATATTTCAGACTTTTGACAGGCTCTAACAAATAGGTTGATGTTACAATGTATTTTACTATCTCCTTTAAAATAAGCATTTATGGTCCTTATTATAACTTGGTTAGTTGCAAATACAATTCTTTTTAAACATTTTTTTGACATACATGTTTCACACATATAATTTTATTTAATCAATGTTTTATACCAAACTGACTTCAAAACACTCCATTTACATGTACCCTCTCAACACAGTGGGTTCAGGGTGGATGTGAACCACATTCCTACATGTAAGAACCTGATCCCATCTCAGGTGTACTTTGTGTGTTTTGTCACTGTTCACTATTTGTATTTTTTACTAGTTTTATGTGACTAATCACTGTTTGTAATCTCCACCTTTTCTTACCACATGTACTGTCTGCAAGTCCCATGAAAACAATTATATTAAAGAATGAGTGGAATAAAGAGTCCTGATGAAAGACGTAATTAGAAAATATTATAAAATGTGTACATGCTTATGACATAATTCACCGAAATCATAACTGTGTATTCTCGATACATAATACATGTATATGAAACTAAAAACGTCTTTTTTAGGTAAATCAAATAAAAATTAAAAGCATTAGACCAGAAGATTTATTTAATATCAATAGATTGTCAGGGTTCTGCTTTCTTTTTAACGTCTCAATACATAATTAGCGCATGTTTATCAGCTCTTCTTCAGAAAACAGTAGTTGTATATTTCAAAAAAAAAAAAAAAATGTTATAACGAAAAGGAATAAACTGGCAATCGTACGCACACACTTAATTTTACTTGTCCCAGAAAAAAAAAACACAAAGGTTTCTTATAACTAAATTAAAATATCCTTTTTTTGTACATTGCTGGGAAATAATACTTTTGTTATATTTAAGCATATGCATGTGAAGAAAGCATTAAAAGATAAATATTGGTTGTCGGCGCACTGCATGTTTTTGACTTTCAAAATGGTATTTCTTTATTACCAGATTATAAGAAAATATAATATGACAAAATTTGCATTCATAAAAACTTTATGAAATGGAGAACTAAGTATCAACAATTATTAGTTTGCACAAACACTTTCCGTTAGATAGTGTCAAAAGTGGTGACGTCGGGCTATAATGCGGTGCAGCAAATTATCACTTAATGCTGTGTTTGAGCGGGGTATGACTCCCTTCCATAGGGAAAAAGAGATGGAAACGTTGGAATGTCACAAACAGATATCTCGATGAACCTACTGCATCGTAGAAATCAAGATGCAATTGTTGAGCATGGCAGTCCTGCACGCTGTAATTGAATGGCCGGGGTGGGGTGGGGGTTAACAGTCATGTGCTTCTTTCTAATGTTAAAAGATAATCATTTAACATTTTAATCAAATCTCTGATGCTTTTAAATCGAGTTTTACCTTACTGTACTCATTTTTGAAAATCATTAGATAAAAAATTCAAATATTTGTAGATAACTGCTTGTTGCGTTTCAGTATATAAAAACGACGACGAACTGAAAAGTCAGGAGCTAGACGTTATAGGTGAAGTACCATTTCACAATGCGAAAAGTTAGGATTATGATTGGACGTGGTAAATTGTCTATTCAAAGAGTTAATTCCACAGTTTTTCCATGATGCTAAGGTTGATGGGCAATAGATAACTTGGTTACTAACAGAAAACCAAATGCAATTTCGATTGTTTGCTTCAAAACCAATTCTAAAGATGCAAAATTTACAAAGGCCACGCACTACGTTTTGATGTCGTCATTATTCCGCTGATTAACATTTTAGGTCACCTGAGTTTACTCTGGTGACCTATTGCTATCTTTTCGTCCGTCGTCGTTCGACGTGCGTAAACATTTAAACGTTTTCACCTTCTTCTCTGGAACCAATGAATCAATTTTAATTAAATTTTGGCATATAGCATCTCAGTCAAACTACTGACATATTGTAATAAGCATTGAGCCCTCTACCAGAACTGTGAAATTCATGGCCCCAGGGTCAGGGGTTCTGGTGCTAGGGCGGGGCTTTGTTGAATATATAATGATGCATTATTTATCAAAATTTAAAATCTTCTCTGAACATGGGTATTAAGCAAACAAACTTAGTGCATAGTTATGATAAGGAAGGGTGCCTCTTCCAAAATTGTGAAATTTTTTGGTGTTAGGGCGGGGCTCTAAAGATTATACACCGAAAATGCGTTAATTCTTTAAAATCTTCTCCTCTGCTCCTGGATATTAAAGTATCCGACCCATAATAGCCTCAGATTCAGTGAATCTGAATGTATAACAGATATATATTGGCTGAATACTCAGTATATGTAGACATAATCTTCATGTTTTAGTAACAATATGTAAGAACGGAATGTGTCCTAATTTTTGACCTTGTCCTGTCCTTCAAGAGTTATCCCCCTTTGTTTTTAATCAATAAAAATAAATTCTAAAAAAATCTATCTGGTAAAACTTAAGTTTTCAATCGCTTTTCTATTCTTCATAATTAAATACATCTTTCCACCACAGCATTTTTTGACAATCTTAGTATTTAAATTTTTATTTCAAAAATTTGCTTGTCCCCATAGACATCAATGCAATCTTCATTAAATAATTACTGCTTAGGTAATTATATTTTTGAAAATTTCTCTTGGTAAATCCTTTACTACTCTGAAATGCTTTGAATTAATATCAGAGTATTTAATACAGGATGGATATTTAAGGTTAGAAAATTAAGTCCTAATATAGGTCGGATACCTTAAGCTGATGAAGTAAGTGCGTGGTTATGGTGAGCACGGGACCCTCTTCCAAAATTGTGAAAGATGAGGCCCTAGGGTCAGGGGCTCCGTGGGGGGAGGGCTTATTTATTATTTACTAAAAATGAATTAATGCTTTAAAAATATTCTCCTTTGTTCCTAGGTATAGCAAACAAACTAAAGTATAAGTTATAGTCATGTATAGTAAGGATGAGCAAGGGTGCATCTTCCAAAACTGTGAATTTCATGGTCCCTGGGTCAGGGGTTCTGGTGTTAGGACAGGGCTCTTATGATTATAAAGCGAAAATGCATTAATGCTTTGAAGCGAAAATGCGTTCATGCTTTGAAAATTTTCTCCTCTGCCCCTGAGTATTAAGCAAACGAGTTAAATGCAAAAATATAAAAGTAAATGTACAAATATAAATAAAGTGCCTCTTTTCTGCTCCTGGGTATCTATGAGACAGGATTCAAAATTGTTATAAATGAAATAAATAAGAATTACTCCCTTTTAATCAAGAAATCCTTGTATATATTTTAATTAAAAGGTTATTTGATTGATTGAGAATACAAGAAAAAATGTTAAATATATAGAAACAAAAACAAATATTTGGTTTAAGTGAGCAAAGCATGCTCAAAGACGGATTCTTGCATGTAAAGCAATATGAATGATTGACATAAAGATTATTTATGTAGCAAAATAGCCAAGTACAAAGTGTGTGTATACATGTATTAAAGTGTCCTGCTTGACAATGGATGAGTTATTGTCAGGTAAAGTCATGGAATCCATAAGGTAGTTGGTAAGAGACTGTATAAAGTTGTTCTATGTTTTAACAAAGTGACCAAGTGATCACAGAGAGCCAGGATGCCTAGGAGACGTGTTGTAGTTTGTGACAAGTGGCAAATAGTCACATTGTATAGCCAAGTGGTGAGTGCTGGTAACAAGTATTACCAAGTTGTTTGTACAGCCAAGAGGCCAGAGTTGGTACCAAGTGTTACCAAGTGGCAAGCAGCTAAGTTGTTTTTGTAGCCAAGAGGCATCACCTCGAGTAAATATACGGACATTAGAGATTTTTCTTTGTGGACTTAATTGTAGCACTAGGAAAGTGACAAAAACATCTGTTTATATTGATTACCTTACACACTAGACAAGTGTATATTGTATTTGTATATTTTGCGTTCATTATCATCCTTGTTAGACTTGGGCAAACCAAGTACGATGTAAAGGAGATCGCTCGAGTCTCGCACGTTACAATAAGCAAGGGTATTTTTACCAGATTTTTGAAATTCTTGGGTAACATATAGCTTCATCAATCAGTTAATTTTGTTTTATACTTCTATGGATCCTTTACAGTGTTGTATAATACTCAGGTGACCGTTAAGGCTCTTGAGCCTCTTGTTAAAGATTAGTTTTATTGTTTTGTTAAGAGATATCATGACGGCTTATCAATTTATATAGATTATTTCATATGATAAAATTTCAGTTTAAGTTAAACCTTGTATGTCAATGTAACGAATATTATTATAAGCCAAGTAAGTTTCACTCGAAAAATGTAAATTTATCTCCCTCAAGTGATAATATGATCAGTACTGAATTCAGTCTAGTTGTAGTTTGTAAATTTTAAGATTCCGAACATATTAGATCTGCTACATGTAATGTTGTTGCTAATATCAATAAATGCATTTCTCACAGAAGTTTGGTCGTTTTCTCCATTACTTCTCTCATCTCCTGTATGATGTATTTGTCTTGATTGACAATTCGCGCCACCATATAATAATGATGTAAATTTTAAGAACAAAATTCAATAACAATTTACCCTGGATATTTTGTTGGGGAAAAAAATCACTTAAATTTGAGCCACAAGCCAGATATTTTTTTTCAACTGGTTTAGGATATTCTGGGATACCCCATTTATGTACTACACTTGTCTATAGTGCTAATCAGATTTCTTCTTGAGTTTATTTACCTCTGTACTCTCTTGAGAAAAGTACACCTGATAATCCAAACATCATAGATGCTGTTTATGTTGTGGTGGAAAGATATGTAATATCTAAATCTTTTAGATTTAATAACTCCCACAAGAACTTTCTTTCTAATATTCCGTTTGATATGTGCCTTTTTGGTATTTATAACATTTGTGTAATTGTTTTAACAGTATTTTTATTAATTGAGTATATTAAATGCTAAGCAATAAATAATTGGAAACCAATCAATTATTTTTATGTTCTTAAGGTCTGACGACAGGTTCCTCGAATATCTGATTTCTATCTCTTTCATAATATATAAAAATTATTCATAATTGTCATTCTCTGGTGATTTCTAAATTGTTTTCAAAATGTCTTAAATAATAAGTACACCAACAATTGTATTATATGCATTTCAAAAGATTACCAAAAGAATTATATAGGAAACACCACCCTCCGTTGTCTTGCACAAATGCCTGGTAAGGTTCATCAATGTTTTGTGAGGAAACGTGTTAAAGTAGCTTCAATGACAGTTGAAGTATACTTCACACTACTTCAACGTATACTTCAATGACAAATTCTTGGGAAAAATTATATATTATTGAGGAACGTGTCGCCTGACCTTAATCTTCTTTGCCAGTATAATTTTAATACACGTATATTAACTGTACTGGATTTTATAACAGACTGCTGGTTAGTAGCTACATTATATTTTCAAAATGTATGTAAATGAATTATATTTTTTATATATTTAAAACTTGTTTCTTTACTTTTTGATCAATCACAATTAAAACAATTTTCACGTATTCTTTGATACTCTTTTTGTTACTAGTTAAATCCTTAAATAGAGAATTTGATACCACATTACTTATGCGGGCATTTTATTTGAAATATAGGTAGCACAGCCATAAAAACGATATGAATGCTGTATATGTAAACATTATTAGGATTGATAAATCCTCATTTTTTTCAAATTTATCTGTCATTCTTAAGATCTGTAGTATGTGTCTTTAGTTATCGACGTTGTAAGATAAAGGCTAAAATCATATTACAGAGGAATTAAAGTTACATAAAATTCCATTTTTAATGCTTATATTGTAGACTGTACATCTGCCTTATTGGTTCCGAGAAGTATCCTTTATTCATTATACTTCATACGTTGATTAGATATATCCCTATTGTACTTGATAAAAAACACAACAGAGTCTGACATAACTGCTTCCTACTTGAATAATTTTTAGAGAAAGACATTGATGGCAAAATAACAAGTAAACTTCGTGATAAATGTGACGGCTTCAACTTTTTTATCGTCAGATTATGTAGCAGCATATCATTATAACCTGCACGTGGTGTCTATTATCCAATTTATGTCTCCAAGTTGATTTGAAACGCAAGCATATGTTCTATGTGTGATTAATTTCAAAACCCAGGCAGGTTACTGACAAATAAATAAATTTTACAAGAGTACGAGGGCCGTTCAATATATAATTTAACAAACAGTATATCATAATAAATGTAGATCTATTAATTTTTATTTTTTACAGTGGAAACGTTCAGTTTTGGAGCTCCTAATCACTGAAAAACCCCATAATTTTTCCTATTGTCCTCGCAAAGAAATTCACTTTTAAATTATACATGGGCACTCCACTGAGCTGGAAAATGTTTAAAATGATTTCTGTCAAGAAGATGAAAATGAGAGCGTATGTGAAAACTGTACTTCTTGACATAAATCGCCGAAGAACTCATATTAAAGATATGATTTTTATATATGGAAAGAATAGTCTTTAAAGCTGTTTAGTTTTCAGACTGATTGAGAAACTCAAAAGTAAAAAAGGAGAGTTAAAATATAAAGGTCAAACTGGCCGACTGAAATTTGTAGGGACACCAAAAATTATCGATGCAATGTGCAACATGATATCTGAAAGTGTCAGATTTACATCCAAAGACATTGCTGGAACACTAGGCATTTCATCGTCATAACATTTTATAGAATTCTGACAACAGAAATGAATATAATAATATTTCTATCAGATATTAGCCTTATTTTCTTAACATTGCCTAAGAGAAAAATACACATTAAATGTGCCAACGGTCTACTTAAAAACAAATATTTTAACAAAGTAGAAGATTTGTTAAATTTGCGTGATGGATGACAAAACATGGGTGCACTTTTTATAGCCAAAAAGGAAGATCAATAATTATATGTGGAATCAAAGAAAAAGCTATCGTTCTTATTATTGTAAAGAGAAACGAGGGCTCCAAGTATGTTTTAATAGTTTTCATTTTTTCAAGAGGTCCAGTAAAACATGTAGATACACCCAAAGGAAGAACCATCAATGGTAACTTTTATGTTCAAATTGCACTGAGGAAAGATAAACAGATTTCCTGCAAAGGAAGACCAAATACCGCCCCAGGGTAATTTTCTTGCACCTGGCAATGCTGCTGCAAATAAGCACAGAAAAGTTAATGAAATTCTGAAGAGAAGAAAGTTTTAAGAGCTTTGCCATCCCCCATATTCGCTAGATCTCAACAATTGTGAGATCTTTTTATTCTAAAAATGCATGAAAACAATCAAAGGAAGATTGTACAATATAAGATATGTCATTGAAAATGATATTTATCAGTGTCTTTGGGGCATCCCCAAAGATTGGTATGCTGAGGTTTTCTGGTCATGGGTACAAACACTTCACGCATGTGTAAAAGATAACAGGGAATGCTCTGAGGGATTGAAAATGTTTAGAATATGTATTACGCACTTGTCTTACTTTTAGATGACTTATTGCATTATTTATTGAACAACCCTCGTGTCGACAAAATCCTTTAAAATAAATAAGATGTATAACCAGTCAACAGGGATCCTTACTTCTCCATAGCATCGGATCAGTTTTCAGGGATCTGTGATTGCTCTGCTCTCAATATGTTTTATTTATTTGCACTTTTTGAGCATGATCACTGTTAGTATCATTATATATATAGAGAGAGAGAGAGACAGAGAGAGAAAATTCAATGTTTTGTAGTTGGATATGGATTTATTTCACGCGTTGGACAGGATTTTTTTTATGATTTCACGAGTACGAAGCACGAGTGAGAATATCAAAAAATCCTTCCAAACGAGTGCAATAAGTTCCATATTCAACTACAAAACATTGAATTTTCTGTTTATCATATTTTTTCTTTGATTTCCCTTTGCCTCTATCTTTTCTTAACAAGTGTCATTAGCTGTACGTGCAGCCTATGACACTTCGTCAACATATCTTTGTAACATGGATTTTAGCAACATATTTGAAAACAAATTGGCAGGTTTATTCTCTATCAAGATGGTTTAATTACTATCGCTCGCTATCTTATGACATGCCAGATTTTTTTTTAATTACTTTGATATCCTTTCACACTGTGACAGACGATAATTGATATCTTTTCACACTGAAACAGAATATCACTTTTATTCAATAAATAAATTACAGTATTTCACTGTTGAAAATGTTTATATATACATATATATACATTTTAATTGAAAGCAAGTTTTTAACTTGCTTAGATGGCCGAGCGGTCTAGCGTGCTCTTCTTGCACTACTAAGAGACAGTTTCAGCTGGTCGAGAGTTCAACCCCAGATTGGGGAGTGAGTGCGTATCCTTGTCTTTTGTGCTTTTATATATATCACATTTAGAAGAAAATGCGCCATTTGATATGACTGAATAAATGACAAAGATTTGCAAAGGTGGAGAGCCTAACAACAAAAGCATCAAGAGTTTCCGATAGAAAATGAGGGAGGTATTACATAGAAATATATATGATCTAAATCGTTCATGCAGAGCGCCCAAATCAAGAAATGAGGCAAACGGTATAAACACCCGAAAAAATTTGGCCAACATGTACAATAGACCAATCAAAAGCATGCATTCCGAGGAATGAAGATGTTGACTGGTTATATCTGTCTCTATCGTACGAAGAAGACATACATATTATGATGGCTGACAGCTACTCCTTTGATTAAAAATATTGTCATCTTTTAAAGCACTTTTTGTCAATTTTTGTTAACAACTAAACTAGTAATGGTATGTGTATATTTACAATTAAAATACCGACAGTTTCCAAAGAAGGCAATCATTAAAATTTCTTCATGTGATGTAGAAACAGGTCACTCAAAAGAGATAAGAGTCTACATATGTATCAGAATTGCACGAACGATGTTATTCTAAACTAGAGCTAGATAGTTTGTAGTAATTTATCAAATTCCATATCAGAGTAAATGCTTGGCTACATCACAGGTAACCGGGATGAAATTTTCTCAATCTAGTTCTTTCAGAGATTGCACTTTTTGTATAAAATCGGACGTGTTTTTAATGTTGGAATTTTGTTTTTGAATAAAGGAAGCAAGTACATGATCACAACTTATATATATTTTTTCCGATGGTGTGCCACATTGAGAAATAATTGGCCGACCAGGTGGTTTTGGAGGCTGCATTGGTACCTTTGCAATTATAAAGAGCATTAGGTACTCGATTTTTAATCATATATATATTAAGGGAGCAAATAAAGACTCCCATAACAATGATTGTCATTTTATTTCTGCTTAAAAACCGGTTTGTGCACTTGTCTAACGTTTTGTTTTTGATACATTTCAAAAATTTAAGACTAGCACTCTGATTTAGAGCTACTGAATCCTGTTTTTCTACCTCTATATGATAGGTAGAAATGAGTAATGAATGAGATATGGAGTTATCTCATACATTATGTTTATCCATTTCCACAACTGTATTACTTTTATCTGTCCTTTTAATTATAATCCCAAGATTATTAATTTTTTTAAGTGAATAATAATGAAAAGTGACAAAATGGCATTGTCACGATTAATTTGGTAACAGGATCGCAAGATATTACATTGTATATGTCAATAAAGAGTGATAATCACTCAAATGCACATTAACTCTTTCAAGTCACTTGTTTTACGTATCTTAATTTCATATCACACGAAAAAAAATTACAGAAGGAAATTGTACATGTACATATAGCATTTCCAGTCTAGTTGTATTTTATCAAGAACATTTGAAAAGAACCAATGGGACAGAAGGTTGAATCTTCTGTGAAAATTGCATTATATAGTGTAGATTCATTTTTGTTCAAATCATGACCCTACGAATAGAGTGAAGTCAGTATGGTTGATTCAAGTTTTACATAGGAATATATAGGAAACAGTCTTTAAAAATCTTCTTCTCAAGACATGATTATTCATATTGAAATGAAAGTATCATCGTGTGGTGTAGATGCAAATTTGTTCAAACAATGACACCACTTCCCTTCCCCGGCTAGGGTTGGGCCATAATGGGCGATCAACGGTAAACATAGGAATGTAAAGTAACTAATCTTCTTATCAAGAATGTCAAAGACATGATAAGTAAAATTGTTATGGCTGCATCCTGAGGTAGTGTAGATTCAGGTTTGTTCAAATAATTATCCCAACCTCCCACCTGGGGCCCCAATAGGTGATCAAAGTGTCAAACAGGAATACATAGTGAATAAATCTTCAGGAACATATATTGACTTAGGTGAGCGTTGTGGCCCAGGTGCCTATTGTTAATATATAATAATACCGTTGAGAGATGATTGGGGGGGGGGGGGGGGACGGGACTATATTTTTTTACCCTTAATGAACAAAGATTCTTGTCAATGAAAGCTGAATTCTATGAAAGCAAAGTTCATTTTGAAGATTTTGCTATAAGAATTTAAATTGGATAATTTAACATTTTAAGGAGGAATTCCACAAAAAATTTATTTAATATGTCGTTAAGAAATCCCTTTTAAACTATGGTTTCAGCAATGAAAGACCAATATTAGCTTTTAATTATTTTATACGATTTTTTTTCATTTTTTCAGAGAAAGTAAAAAAAAATGTTTTATTTGCAAATAAGATGCTTTATGGTTTAAAATTTGCTATTAACAAGATGCATAATATGAATGTCTAATAAAATATGTTAATTAAGGCTGGATAGACATTTTAATTTTTTTTAAAATAAAAAATAATTTATGAAAATAAAACACATAATTTGTGAATATTTTTTAAACCTATGGTTAAAATCTTAATAAAACAAGTCAACTAGGGAGAATGTGTTAGTCAATCATATTTTAAAAAGAAATTGAAATGAAATTGAGAAATTGTAGGGAAAATAATTATTTTAATATTTGGACCAATCCGGATTAAAATTAATCTGATCCCGATCAAAATTAACATAAAATAAATAAAATAATAATTTATTTTCTTCTTTTTGTATTTACCACTGAGAAATCTATTTGATTATCAAGTTCAATTACTTTTTAACCTATATTACACCTAAACAAACTAGTATTCTTGTAAAAATGTTATCTATTTCCAATTATTACATAATTGGAAATTAGGGATGTCTTAAAGGTCTATAAAATAAAATTTTGGTGTGGCATTCCTCCTTAAAAATAAATCATTTCGATTATGAACTAGATAATACCCTTCGTCATAAATTTGCATCTTTTCATGTCTTCATTAAATTACTAACAGTTATGTAGACAGATAATTGTTTTCTTTCTTTATCTAAAACACGAAAATTAGCAAAAAATTCAATGTCCTTTAAATCATGTTTCACTGGGAAATACATGTATGAAATATTTTCCCAGTTGACAAGATCTCTGTTTAGTTCCATGTAGTCTCATTTCAATATACAGGGGAAGATCCTGAATTACTTCTCAGACAAAAAGTGGATAGATATTAATACATGTTAAATATACCAGTTATTGTTTCAAAAATTGGGGTATAGAGTGTTTACATTTATGTTTTACCTCTAGATTTCGAAAAGGGTTTTCATAATCATATAATGTAATGCATTCCCAACCTTTCGGCGTGAGCATCACTGAAGAGACATAATTTGTCGATATACGCATCTGGTGCATCAAAATTGGTACCGTATATGATATACATGCATAACTAAAAATTGGGCATTTGGATGCAAGCCACTCTCCCCTCCCGAAAAAAATTTAATTGTTCATGTCATGTCAGTTAAAATGAACTCTAAAACAAAAGACCAATTTTTTCATTCCTGTGCTATACATCTAATTTCAAATACTTAAATGTTAAACTGAGAACCAAATACAAGGAAAACGCAAGACGAAGTGAAATCATATCATCGGCACTTTCATTTATCATTCCTGACACACTATGCAAACCGTATATAAGTGTTTATTTTCGGAAAATATTTCATTGACTACAGAACAAAGTAAAAACTGCAAATTAACACTTTAAGGAAGATTCTCACCTTGAGGACAGTCAAATGTGAACTAATGACGTTTTCCCGCATTGTACCAGCCTACGGAAACGTATATTCCTAATTCTTATGTTGAAATATCAAGAAAATGCCCCTGTAGCTTAAAAATAAATATTATTTCAACTATATCAGATGTTTTAAGGTTATAATTTGAATAATTTTGAAAAAGTACTTGTATCTTTCTACAGCTACATGCATGTTGAATCAGTCCATTCGGGATTTATATTTCACTGTTGGTATGTTGTAATGATTTTGCTTGATATATTTGCAAGTGGGAGCAAATATTTAAAAAAAACTAGATAATTCCTTTTATGTGCACAGATTCAATGGTAACAATCTGATGTCTTCAGAAACCCTGATTACTTAAAATAAAAATAAAAGTTTCTTACTGGGTAAAGATGATCCTCCTTGTGTATTGCCCACTGGTTGTGATTGGTCATATTTGTACATGTAGTAGTTATTTAGAAAGTTTTGGAATCCCTTTGACATTTTACTCTTTCACTTGTTTGTTACAATGTAAATAGTCAATGATTCTGTTAGATTGTAAATAGTCAATGATTATGTATTGGTCAAACCTTCCACATATCTTGTGGTATTGATAAGATTGTAGCAAAGTACTGAGAGTTACCTTGATAATCAAGAAATATATTATTAAAAAAGAATTCCGAAGCTTTCCAATACTATAGATAAATTATTCAATTTCCATCTTCAGTCTGACGAAATGAATTTACATTATTGCCATACAGGAGAAGGTGAGAAATCAAAGGACAATGGATGTCTTCAGTACATTGCAAAAAAATGATCAGAAAGTCGTGGGTTCAAACCCCGGCCGCGACTGACCTAAGTCGATAAAAAAAAAAAATAGGTAGCAACTGTTCTTTCGCCAATCTCTCAAAACTTTGAAGTGAACGTTGGTTTTCTTTCAGATACAGCCCTTAAAAACCGTGGTCCCATGTCACGACAGGCGTTGGCACGATAAAGATCCGTTATTCCTCAATGGCCCCGAGTGCTGAGTAAAGATTTAACTTTGAAGCCCTTCTTCGATATATGGTGATGTCTTTAGGGCTGGATCTAGAATTAATCTGAGAGCTGGACTCAGCAGTAGACAGGACACACCCATTGATAAAGCTGTTGTTAAAAAGATGCTCGTGTACCACTTTGTTTCTGAACATGATATTCAGTGAAATAAAAATAAATGGAAAACACTCCACGATAAACAAATAAACGAGATATTGAAAGCACTTCCAGAAGCAATCCTGTAAATTGTTTGGGCACCAGCTGAAGTGTCCTAATTGCATTATCCAGAACATTGTGGTCTTTATGTAATATAAACACAATAATGATTTTTTTCTGAAATCAATAACTTCTGTCAGAAATATTTTCAGTAGTCCGTAAAGTAGAAATTGTATATGATTCATGGTAAACACAATTGTTGTTCGGCTTGAGAAAAAAAACTCATTAATCTCAATTCCATTTCGTTAGTCGATTTATTGTAATACATGTAATTTATGCTTTCACTAATCACAATCCAAGGTTTCTAAATACAGAGAGAATATTATCTTTATTATCTTATAACATAACCATCTTTGGAAAAATCGCTCCTCCATCTTCCATGCGCTTTAAACAGTCTGTCTGGAATGTCAAGATTTGCTGCTGCCGTTGCTCCACCTGATCTAAGGAAATGAAGTCCAAACTTTGTTCTATCTTCTCCAACTTCTGATAATACTCTTAAACAAGAGGCCCAAGGGCCTTAACGGTCACCGGAGTACAACAACTTAGGATTCATAAACTGATAAATGAAGCTTATGTTGCCAAAAGCAAGAAACACAGTATAATTAGGATCAACAAAATAATTTGTCTAGTTTCTATCTGTCCCCCATTTATCATTATTACCATGCAGATTATTAACAAAATATTTATTTTTTAACCCATATTATTACCTCTCAAAATGGCCTTTCTTGGCCTTTGAAGAACTTTAAAAAAGATAAGTTATTTTTGTCTCATTTTTATTCACCTATTATTTCCAAGTCTACCTGATCAATAAAACTATGAAAGTATTATTTGTATTATACAATAAATGTTCTTGCATAATTCTCTTATTCTATTAACCTTTCAAATACACTATTTACAGTGATTAATTATCAAAGGTGAATGGCAAAGGGGAATAACTTTGCTCAGTAGAATACAAACTAATAGAGCCTTGGCCAGGACCAGAACACTTGACTAAATGGTCTAGATGTTCAGTGAAAATACCCTTGCTATTGAAACTTTTACTTTGTTTGCCTCTAATATGCCCAGGAGCAGAGAGGATTTTCAAAGAAATAATGCATTTTCACTATAGATTTAACACACCCCTAACACCAGAACCCACGACCCAGGGTCATGAAATTTACAGATTTAGAAGATGTACCCTCATCATCATAACTATGCAATAAGATGAAGATTTTCAAAGAATTCACACATTTTCACCATATTATCAATAGAGCCCCCCCCCCCTCGGAGAAACACCAGAACCCCTGGGACCAAAAGTTTTAAAAAAAATTGTAAAGTACCCATGCCTTGCTCATCATAGCTATACACTTGTTTCTTTGCTTTATAACCAGGAGTAGAAAAATATTTTGAAAGTAATTACGCATTTTCACTATATAATCAATAAAGCCTGCCCCCCTTTCACCAGAACCCCTGACCCTGGGGCCATGTGAATTTCAAAACTTTGGAAGAGGCATTCTTGCTAATCATAACCATGCACTTCCTTTGTTTAATACGTCCAATACTTGATAAAACTCTAGGAGTGAGAACGATAGAATTTGACACAATATTTTTAAGTTTGTCCAAAATTTTATTTATTTTTTGCGTAGGTACAGTCAGAGTACCTTGAGAAGTATCCCAAATAAAACCAAGGCATTCAAGAGAAAGATGAGGTTCCAAAATATTCTTTTCTGTATTTGTAATAAAACCTGTCATACTCAAATCTAGCTTTACAGCATTTGCCATATGAAGATGAGATTTGTAGCTAGATGCAAAACCAAAAACCGTCATCGAAATAAATTACTATTCTATAACCCTTCTCTCTCCAATGTCTTACTAAAGGCTTCAGCAGTTGAGTAAAAATGTATGGAGCTGAGCTAAGACCAAAAGGTAAAACAGTAAAACAGTAGTAGAAATCTTTCCAGCGAAACCCTAGATATTGAACATGAAATGGGTTTATGTCTAAATGATGGTAAGCACTTTTTAAATCAAATTTAAACATGCTTCCTGATTTAACAATTTTAACAACGTTTTGATTGTCTGTGTACAATTTGACAGTTGTGATACTGAGCTTACTAAGCAAGGACTCAATAGTTGTTTCCACAGTCTTCATTTCTTTCCAGGTGGAACTTTGTAGAGTCTCCTCAGAAGTCCACGTTTTATGTACAATACTGTCCTCACACTCCACTGAAAAACCGGCTCCTTCAAACTTGCTCGCATCTATGTATCCTTTGTGGGATAAAAGTTTTATTGAAAAAAAAAACCTTTAGATGGTAAATATTCTAAATTATGCAACCAAAAAAGTAGTTCGATTTAATTTCTTCTGTCATACAAATGCGACAATCTCAAGAAACAGAATTAGCAATAATTATGTTCATAACTCTTGTCATTAACGAACAAATATTGCCTAAACTTAACCGAAAAGAAAAAATTGTACCTCTAATACTTGATAAAACTGAAACGAAAAGAAAAAATTGTACCTCTAATACTTGATAAAACTTTAGGAGTGAGAACGATAGGATTTGACACAATATTTTTAAGTTTGTCCAAAATCTTATTTATTTTTTGCGTAGGTACAGACAGAGTACCTTGAGAAGTATCCCAAATAAAACCAAAGCATTCAAGAGAAAGATGAGGTCCCAAAATACTCTTTTCTGTATTTGTAATAAAACCTGTCGTACTCAAATCTAGCTCTACAGCATTTGCCATATGAAGATGAGATTTGTAGCTAGATGCAAAACCAAAAACCGTCATCGAAATAAATTACTATTCTATAACCTTTCTCTCTCCAATGTTTTACTAAAGGCTTCAGCAGTTGAGTAAAAATGTATGGAGCTGAGCTAAGACCAAAAGGTAAAACAGTAAAACAGTAGTAGAAATCTTTCCAGCGAAACCCTAGATATTGAACATGAAATAGGTTTATGTCTAAATGATGGTAAGCACTTTTTAAATCAAAGAGCTAAATCCACGAAGTGCCTAAATCGGCCCAGTCATCAAAATAAATGGAATTTTCTCACATAATAATCTAAGATTTGTATGTTGTAAAACAATTTATTTTTTAACAATATCTTTTCTAGTTTTCTTTTTACATTCGTTTAAATTTAGTATTGTTTTCCTTATAAATACTATCTCGTCATTAAGTTGACGTTACATACTTTAACGTCGTGACGTTGACATTTTGTATAAGAAAGTAACACATGTACGTTTATTAATGGAATAAAAATAACCAATATAGGCTCTTCTTTAAACTTTGGGGAAAATTTTACTAAGAATTTTTCAAGAAGTTCTGAAAACTTTTGGTTTATTTTTTAATTAAAGCTATTTGTACTCAAGAGAAATGCCAAATATTTGTTATATACAACGGTTGTCTGATATAATCGTAGATACATGTAACACTTCCGTAATCTATGGCATTTCCCGACATTTGAAATGAAATTGTAGTTCATACATGTAATACACGTAAAATAGTGACGTTTGACGGCATTCCTGCGCACCACAGATTGTCAGGAAAGAAGCCACTACAGACTTTTAAACAAGAGTGATGCAAAGCATCAAATTGGCCGCAAAAAAAATTAAGATTTTTTTTTTCAACAAGAAAGAGTCCAACGAAAACACAAGATTTCCAAAGTATTTGAATTTCAAAACGGAACCTGAAGTTTAAAAAAAAACAAGATAAACGGAACTGGCATGTATACCAATTTACTCAATGTAAATTACTTAATCGAAATAAAATTCACTAATTATGATAAATATAAAAAGAGATTTCAGATTGCAAAAGAATAACCTTTACATGTAAAAATAACTTGGATCATGCCCATGATTTTTGCAGACTATGCTGCTCATCACGATGACAGACAACGCAATAATGCGAAGTGTAGAAAAATAAAATACTGAGAATCCTTGCGTCAATTATAGCTACAGCATATGTATAGCAATTTTTTTAAATAGACTGGTTTTTATTTATGAATTTTAGCCCTATAATTCACATCCGCAACAATAAAAATATATCGCTTTCATAACTTACACACTCCCATGTTGGGGAGTACCTATTATAAACCCTTTTAATAAAATCAAAAAGAAATGATTATCTGGTGAGAAGTGAAAATTAAATTGAAACATAACAACAACTAAGACATTCATATAGTTCTAAGCCAGTTTTAACATTTTACTCATAATTTTTCATATTTTTAAAATAACGTTTCGTTTCTCCATGTGTAATTTCTAACACAACCACAAATAGATAGGCGATAAGGAGTACAGAAGACGATAAAATAATCATAATTATTATGATTATATATCGTATACATATTGCATAAGAAATTTTTAACTTGGACTTTTTCGGATCGTTACTCTTGGTAATTAAACAAAAATATACGGAAAACAGCTGCTGGCAGCAGTAAATGGTTATCATATATTACAGACCGTCGAAAAAAAATTATAGACCACATGTCGAGCAACATGTTCAAACGCCCGATCTACGAAGTTATATCCCATATAGACATCCTTTCAAGAAAACAAATATGATAGACAGGCAAAATTAGTGCCCCCCCCCCTATAATTTTTCCGATACATAAAATACTATATAAAACAAAGCTACAATATGCCTGTGTCCGTCAATAAAAACGTCTGATGACCTTTTTTTGGCTTGTTGGTAACTACATACCATCCCGTCCTTAAGAACCTCAGCGGTATCCTTCAAAAGAACCTGCCAATTCTCCACTCAAATAAACGAATGGCAGAGGTCTTTAAGGAGCCCCCATTGGCTGCATACAGACGCCCGAGGAACCTAAAGGACATGGTAGTAAGAACCAGATTGGACAATCCATTACCTAACGGGGGTTTTAAAACTTGCTCTGACAGAAGATGTCTTCTCTGTAAGCACAGCTCTGACACTGACAGCTTTAACAGCCCCGTTACAGGCCGCAGCTACAAAATACTAGGAAATTTGTCCTGTCAAACAGACAACTGCATTTATCTCATCAGTTGCAAAGTTTGCTCCAAACAGTATGTTGGTGAAACAGGAGATCTCCGCAGGAGAGTCAATAATCACCGTTCTACCATTAGGACCAAAAAACTCAATGAATCCGTTGGGGAACATTTCAACCTTGAAGGTCACAAATGGGAGGACATGACAGTAGTGGTTATTGACCATAATCCAAGATGGACAGACGCTCAGAGAAAAGGCAAGGAAAAGTTCTGGATGCACAGGCTAAAGTCATTCCGCCCTAATGGAATTAACAAACTTAATGACTTCACCAGGATGAACGTGAACTAGACACAATCCCGGATTGTAACAAACAAGTTCATTCTCTCTATATAGTGTAAACTTTACCATTAATTCGCATTAGCAATTCTGGAACAACCTACCCAAATATTTACAGCTTACATTTTTGTTTATTTCTTTTATCAGATTTCCAAATTTACAATATATCCAAATTCATATTTTAAAATTGCCCTTCCATATTATCTTTAATTTCTTTTTATCATGTATAGTTACGCTATTTTGAGAGAATAAGACAATGTACGATTTACTGCTTGGTCGTAATTAATAAGCGATAATTAATTCGTTCAATTATGTAAATCGCACTTTACCAGAGTACACCCGATAGACCGGACGCAGTTCATAGCGCTCCGGATTTCTTTGTTCACAACTGTTTATAAACTTCAAATTAAACATGTAATACTGTAAATATTTAGCGTTTGGTAGTTTAGTAGTTGTTTTTGTTTCTCTATTTCCTTTGTTTTTATGACTTCTTAACTTTTTTCTTTGTCCTCAGGAAGGGACAGGTCGTCCCGAAAATTTGACAATTATTATAATTGTTCGTGTCGTTGGTCATTTTTAGTGCTTTATATAAATTTCCATCCGTGACCTTGTATCTACTTAGTAGATCCGACACTTAGGATATACAATGTTGTTGGTTTTTAGTGCTTTATATATATATATATATATATATATATATATATATATATATATATATATATATATATATATATATATATATAAACAAGGACTAATATTATTGGCATTGTTATTTATTCACTTTCTACTTTCTTGTTTAAATGACAGTAGTGATTGGTCGAACTGTCCGACGTATTAAATGAGTGAGGGTTGGAATCCCCCCCCCCCATTTTTTTCTTCTTTTTTATCTTTTTTTTTTCTTTTTTGTAAAAGTAATAGTTTTTTTTTTTATTTCATTCTTATTTTATGTCAGAGCTCTAATCCCCCATTATAAATTTACACTACTACATGTATAAACATTCTGGTTAATCTTGGTTGCCCTCTCTCCCTTGGGCCTGTTACATTTAAGAGGAGTAACTCACAATAGAAAGAGATAGCGATAGTCCCTTTGACTTTTTTCAGGTGTTGGCTAGGTCACAGCATGCAGGCGATACTGAAATTACATAAAAACCATAAAGAGTTGTCACTGCCATGGTAGTAAGTTATTCCTTTACACAATGCAGGGCATTTGTCTTATCAGGCCTATCACAAGAATTACGCGCGATCTGTAAAATCAATTTATTGTTTATTTGTTTCGTCAACTCGAATTTTCTAGGTTCAATATTTCGTAACATAATTTATGTTAAGAGGTCTCGGATCAGGAAAGGTTTTCACTAATAGATGTTAATTAATCTTTTGTCTTAAAATGTCAATGGCGATTTCTGAAATGCATGTTGGGTATCATAATAGTTATAATATATTATACTAGACTCTATTGCCGAACATTAACCATTTGTATGCTGTCGATGCAGACTTCACGACATACACAATTTATGTTTTATTAGGTGGCAAAACAATCATTATAAATACATCTTGGTAGTTGCATACGATGTAATCTGTTTAATCTTACTCGGCCACTCAGGAGAAAATCAAGATGTAGTTTACATGTTTCTCGGGTGATCTCCCTTTGATTACATAGTGACAATAGTGACGAGGAGCCGGGAGTTGAAAAACAAATTCAATGAAAGCATAAGTAAATAGGCTGTCAGGGGAAAAGAGTACACATTATTTTTTAAACATTTCAGCATAATGATGAGTTAAATATAGATCAGCTACTTGAAGGAGAAGTCTTGGGTCAGGACTGAGGCACGTAGTACACAAAATGTCGACATTATTGCATATACATGCAGTCATAATTAGCGAGAGTTTTTCGTACTTTTTTGCTCCACAACATAAAATAGCATATAATAAATAGAAAATTTGCATTTCAAAACTTTTTATTATTTTCAAAAGCAATATAGAATCTTCTTCTTTTCTATTAATGTAGCGCAATCCCCGTTATTTCCACTGTGTGAGTCGGTGCTAAGAGATTTGAATCGAACGAAAAGTATTAATTTCGATGTGGCCACACCCCCCGAACAAAAAAAAATGCTTTATTTATTCAAATTTTAAATCTTCTTTCAATGGTATAAATTTTATTTTGTTCGAAGGGTGTGGCCACGGCAAAAATTTGAACCAAAGACGAAAAAAAAATGCTTTATTTTGATGAAAAGTAGCAGAGTGCACGTGTTTAGGCGTTTTATGTACAAATATGACGTCATCAATAATATTATATATATATATATATATATATATATATATATATATATATATATATATATATATATATATATATATATATATATATATATATATATATATATAATATATTATATTTATTAACAATAAATTAATTGGCATAAACTATTTAAGCTTGATACCCAAGGATAATATTTCTATTGTTAATTTTCTTCTTTCCCTCAGTTTAATTTTCCTGAAAAAATAGGCCGGTTTAGCCCCTTCGTGGATTTAGCTCTTTAAACATGAAGTCATTTACCATAAAGTACTGTATGACATGTTTGACACCTTCTTATTTAAATTTGTTATTGCGTACACACTTGTTAACATGGCGTAAATCTAGGAAGTCTTTTCTTACGTTGAGGATTTTGAGCTACAAAGAATTTACAACAGTGGGAGGGAAGCTGCATTTCCTGACAATACAATGTACCTTTGCGTAAAAAAGAATAAATTTCATGTTCGACAAAATTTTCATTTTCAGAAGCAGACTTATTGTTACACAAAAAAATAGACTTAGGAAGACATTCACAAGGAATAGAATAACCGTAAATTATAGTGTCCACAAAAAAAATGATCAGCATTCCATATTTTTTCCAAAATTAATGTTATTAGCTAACTTGCCTTTAACAATAATATCATCGCTTTTCTCAGGTCACAAATAAATGCATACCATGCTATAGTCTGTCTGACGTGGTACTTGGAGCAGTTTTTGTTGCTGTAGATTTTGTGATCCCCTGTGTCCTTATCTTGAGAGGGCAGTTAACGCTCCAGTGGCCGAATGCGTTACAGTAGAGGCACTGATCTGGCTGGACTTTGAAAGGGGAAAATTGTGCACCATTGGAATTGAAGTTCCTTTGGTAGGGTGGGTCTAGAGTGTTGAAATTTGCTGTAATAGCTGCAAAAAGGATTATTGTAATTGTTTTCAAACCTTTTGCGTTTAACCCTCTGCTGGGCCTGACGCAAACGTTGATTCGGAATTGTCAGTAATTCGGTCGTCTTTGTATTCTCTGGCAACTTCCCATCCATATTTGTCAGCAATAGTCGTATAACCTTTTTCTAATCTCTGATTTTACTTATAGAATCTGTATTCAATTTTTCTATACCAGCAAGATCACCACGTTCCGATAGAAAAAGAAATTCCTCTAAAGTTGTGATGATCCAACTTAAAATCAAGATTCTTATCTGCTATTGTTGAAATTGATGTCCTGGACTCCAGTAAAATGACCAATATACATGATATAGCCATAACTTTCATATCTTTTGATGAAATACTATGATACTCAGAATATAAAGATATATAATAGTGTAGACAAGATGACATGGTCAGAATGCACATGCATGCACGTGCGCGCATGCGCAATGATTGAATAACCAATACAATGGATATAGACTTACCTTGTACATTTTTGATGAATTGCTTTGAAACTCAGAATATAAAGATATATTAGAAGTGTAGACAAGACGACATGGTCAGCGCACACATGCATGCACGTGTGTGCACGTGCGTGTGCGTGCAATGAGTAAAATGACCAATATACTTTCATATTTTTTTATGAAATACGTTGATACTCAGAATATAACGATATATTGATAGTGTAGACTAGGTGAGATGGTCAGCATCCACATGCCTGCACGTGCACGGATGTGCAATGAGTTTAGTAACCAATTGCAATATTCTTGATACAGGCTTAACTTTTACATTTTTTGATGAATTGCTTTGAAACTCAGAATATAAAGATATATTAGTAGGGCAGACAAGATGACATGGTCAGCGCACACATGCAGGAATGTGCGTGTGTGTGCATGCAATAAGTGGAAGGGCATTTACTTGATGCAGATGTTATATTTTTGATGAATTGCTTTGAAACTAAGAATATGAAGATATATTAATAGTTTAGACAGGATGATCTGGTCAGCACGCACATGCATGCCCGTGTGCGTTTGTGCAATGTGTGAAATGACCAATATATGTATTCTAGACAAGATGATATGATAATTTAGTAAGAACTCACGTGCATACATGAGCGCTTTGCTTTGATTGGCTGAATCAAAAATTTCAATAACTCACTTGTTTTTTGACAAATTACTTTGAAATTTAAAATATACGTATATCTTATAAGGTTCTACAATTTGCTATATACGGAATTTCTTGAAAACGTGCCTATGAAATGGTGCTGCAATTTGATTTTCTGAAACATAAAATGACTATACCTTCCTAACTTTTTAACAAATAAAGATGAAATTCAGTATATTAGATAGGTGGAATTGTTTCCAACATTATTTTATTATCAAAATTGAATGCAGAGATTTTGCCTAATCAAATGAAGCCTATAGAGAATGAAGCACCAAAACGGAGTTGGGGAGCGTTTGGGGAACATCTGTAACGGTCTCCGTTACAATTAGAACTAGTTTGATTTGTTTTAAGGAAAACACTAACCCTGTTGAGGCACTGGTAGCGATATATCTCAAGATAAGATTAAAGATCAAGATTTTCTTTTGAGATATGTCCACAAAATAGATTATTAAAAGTTGCACATAACTATTGGGAATGAGACTCTCATTTCATTGGACAAGGGGAAGTGTTGCAATGATGTGCAGAGTAACTATAAAAGAGACCATCACCATACGACCACGTTCGCAAATGCTAATCCCAGTTGAAATTCCGAACGCTTGCAGACTCTCTGAGACAGCCCTAATAGAACCATCAATAGAATTGATGGAAAGGAAGAGAGCTCTTTAAACTCTTGGAATTGTTGATACAAGTTATCAGAAAGTAAATAGTAGTAAGTAGTAGTCGTAGACTACCTATAGGTAAAAAGAAAACAGAACAAGAACAAATAAAGAAAATGCTGAATAAGGCATACATGAGCCATTTAAAAGTTTCTGGTCTGGTACAATTGTACTTGTTCCCAAGAAGGATGGTTCAAGTCTGCACGAGACAGGATAGAGACCTGGATGATCAATGCAATACTGTAAGAATAAACTAGGGAGGAAACAGAGGAAAATGAATTAAATTCTGGGTTGCGGGATGTTCAGTTTGTTTTAGAAGGCTGGGAACCAGCGGAAATAAGGCAAAATCAACTTGAAGACCTACCCTTGGTCCAATTCTGGTAACAAAGGAGGAAGAGACCAGACCAACTTGGCAATATATTTCTAATAAATCTGGAAAATTGAAAGCACTGTGGCGGCAACGGGACGGATAAAGAATCGTATCGGGCATTCTACACCGTATATGAGAAGAGGATTAGTGTACTTCCTGTTTAATTCAGCTCATTGTTCCTTAGTCCACTCAACAATAGGTTCTTCACTATCACTATGATATACCATCAGAAGGGCATCTGGGAGCTAAAAAGACATTGGAACAATCAAACAAGGATTCTACTTGCAATCAATGAAAGAAACAGTTTTATTCATTGATCACTGTGCTGCTTGGAAGCAATCCAGAAAGAAAAGTCATGCTCTGCTTGGCTCTTATCATTCAGATGAAACAATGGAGAGAGTAGCCCTCGACATTCTTGGACCGAAAAGGGAAATAAGTATATATTAGTAATGGTAGTCTGTTTTACAAAATGGACAGAAACTGTTGCTCTCTCAGATCAAGAAGCCAATTCAGTTGCTAAAGGTTTTGTTGACACCACAATTTGTTATTTTGGAACCCCTTTGCAAATTCATACTGACCAGGATAGGAACTTCGAATCATATGTGTTTAAAGAAATGTGTATTCTCTTTCAAATTGATAAAAATAGAGCCATTAGCTACCATTCTCAATCTAATGGAAATGTTGAAAAGTTCAACAGAACCTTAGGTGACATGTTGTCAACATTTTGCCATAAAATCAAGACCAGTGGGACGAATTTCTACCTCAGGCTCTTATGGCTTACCGTGCTTCAGTGAACTCTAGCACAGGACAGACACCAAATGCCATGGTGTTAGGGTGAGAAGTTATTCTTCCTATTACAGCAGATGAGGGAAACTACATTTTCAGTCTGAAAAAGAAATTGTATCCAATTCATAAATTGGGAGAAAAACTAAAAGATACTGTAACATATCAAAAGAAACAGTATGACATTAAAGCAAAGAAGAAGACTTAAAGGGAGGGACAAGGAGTCTGGTTGCATAATACAACTAGAAAAGTAGGAGTTTGTCAAAATCTAGCATAATGACGGAAGGGATCATATGTTGTCATCAAGAAAATTGATGACTTTACTTATCTTGTCAAAAGAACAAAAAAAACCAATGGCAATTTTTTTTCATTTTTACCGTCCTCTACCATACCATGGTAGAAAAGCAATAAAATGGTATAAACCTCAGTAACCTGTGTCTGTTATTACATTCAGTTCCAGTATGCAGAAACGTGTATGTCACTCTTATTTAGTTGTTATTGTTGAAATCCTGGATAGTACATGAAGATATAGGTCAGAGTGTAAGGATCTGATAATATCGTATTATTTCCAGGAAGTTAGATGTCAAGAAAGCCACATGTTACACTAATTTATCTAGTGAGCTTCATCAACCGACATGGTATGTGTGTGAGATTATATTACTTTAGTTTGGGTAGAGGACAAAAGTGATGAGGAACTGAGGTATGATAAACAAATCAGCAGCTTAAATTCTTATCAAAGCGCAGGTATTTCAAAATTACTATTTTTTTTTTTTAAAAAAAAAGGTAAATCAAGACCTTGTTCCTGACCTTATACTATCGACTGTTGAGTAGTCATACAAACAAATGATGCGCCACCATCAAAATGTCCATAGTGATATCATCAAGCGCAACACATGTGGTTATGACTTTCCAGTCTCTAGAAAGTACCTGATGGCTAATTTTTTTGAACAACGGCATCTGGGACTCAAGGTATGTTATACCACCCACCCCAAAAAGAAAAGCAGAGTTCCAGTAATCCATTCCTTTTCTACAAACCTCGATAAATTTCTAGAAACACTTTTCCAAAACAATAACCGAAGTCCACTCAATCTGCAAGGAAACCTTCGGTAAACATACTAAAGAATCAACAAGTAACAACAAAAGTAAAAGCACTGAAATCTAACTATTAGTCGTCATTATTTTATTCATATTTTGGCAGAACTGATATTGCATATCGCTGTAAATATCAATATATCGTACACCCGATTGTATAAAGATGGGCCTCTATGTACATTTACTTAAATGTATTCAGTGTATTATATGAAATGGTATTCTGAATAAAAATCGATTCCTTAATGTATATTTAGAGATACATATTGCATAAAACATATTGCAAGTTCAGTATACTATAAGTATAGAATATCATTTATATGAGGCGCCGTTTTGTTATTAACTGCCAAAAAGTGATATCACCTATTCGAATAAGTGATATCACCTATTCAGTTGGTGATATCACCTATTCGAATGAGTGATATCACCTACTCAGCTTCTGAAGAGGTGATATCACCTATTTGAATAGGTGATATCACTTTTTTTGAATAAGTGATATCACCTATTCGAATTGGTGATATCACTTATTCGAATATGTGATATCACCTTTTCAAACAGGTGATATCACCCATTCCTTTTGAATAGATGATATCACTTATTCGAATAGGTGATATCACCTATTCAAATTATTTATAAAATAACAACTGCTCCCAAGACCATAGTCTTTAAGTGTCATTTACTTTCATTTTCGTTTTATAACTTAGCGTTCTTTGAGACAATGGATTACAGCATCGCATTTAGTTATTAGCACCCCAGTAGAACTTGAAGTATGTTTTGCTACCAAAGTATATTTATTACATTATCCATTATGTATACTTTAGGAAAAATCGTGAAAAACGCATAATTAATAACTGTTCCATACGGAAAATGCCCCACTTTAGATTATAAAGAGAGAAGGGTATGCCACTCTGTTGTACCCCAGCTGGGTATGATTTATAAAATTTATATAACTTTACATGGATCTATAACACTAGGTATTTATTTTTTATTGGACTAAAATACAGTGGAAAACCGGACGGCCCGAATTTGCTTGGTTCCAATGGAATTCTAGATAGTCTTGAGGAAGGAAGCATTCATTATTTATTGTTGTAAGAAATGCAGCTAGGTGATAACACCTATTCAGAACGAATTGGTGATATCATATATTGGAATAGATGATATCACCTACATTTGTATATCACATATTCATTTCCAATAGGTGATATTACCGATTCAAAAATGTGATATCACCTATTCAAATAAGTGGTATCACCTATTTGAATAGGTGATATCATCTATTCAAATTGAATGAGTGATATCATTTATTCGAATAGGTGATATCACCTATTCGAATAGGTGATATCACTAAATGGCAAAAAATACCAGAACGGCGCATCATACATTTAATAATCAAAGGGGGTCCAGTTCAGGCGCGCCCGTTCGGTTTTTGTACAATTTACCTGTATATATAATCTCAATTAATTCCACACGTAACTTTCAGGAACGTAGTTTCAGGGCTGATTCATAAATATATTCTTGCCGAAAAAGTCTGAACCTATCCCACCTCACCCCACCATCCCACCCCCTCCCCGCGTGACAATCTACCTTGTTTTTCCTTGTAAAAACAATACTTGAACTGACTTCGCCCTGTTTTTTTTTTTCATCCCATCGCAACGAAATTGTACGGGGTTATATATGCGCGCTTGTGAGTCAGAGTACGTGCGAATTAATAGAAGTAATAAATATTTATTTTCTGGCTTGCTTCTTAATTTTTTTCTTATTCCGACTTGCTTTCTTTATTAGTCCCCTTCCGGTGAAACCGGAGGGGACCATAGGCTTCCTCTGAGTCTGTCCGTCCGTCTGTCTAGCTGTCCGTCTAGCTGTCCCTCTGTCTGTCTGTCAGTCTGTCCCACTTGGTTTTCCGCACGTTTTTCTAAACGCTTGCAGATATTGAGCTGATATTTTGGTATGTGAGTGTATTTTGATAAGTTACAGATAAAGTTTGCATTTCGTTCCGCTTCAATGATTTTTGACAGAATTACGACCTTTTCAATTTTTCAGGGTTTTCCGCAATTTTTTTTTTAAACGCTTGCAGATATTGAGCTGATATTTAGTATGTGACTTTACCTTGATGAGTTATAGATCAAGTGTTTGCATTTCGTTCCGGTTCATTGATTTTTTACGGAATTATGGCATTTTCAATTCTTAACAGGAACCAGATTACACTTGGCGGTAGGGGACAAGTATTGCTAATGCAATACTCTCAGAATGCTCGTTTTGCATAGCAGCCACATTTTAGCGTCATTTGAGTTGTGTAAAATCCGATTCGGAATTTTCTTTCGTCGACTCGAACCCAGACAAAGTGTCAGAGGTAAATTCATCAAAAATTCAATTTATAATAAAGAAAAGGCATAAAGTTCAAAGAATCTTTTCAAGAACCATAGGACGAGAAAAGATTTAACTTAATTCGTGTTGAGCATTGCGTTCCAACGCTAGCAGAAGCATGTACAATGTATACATATTATAGGCTTTTACTATCGACTGTCAGACCAAATAGGCCAAAGGCAGACTTCAGAATGCCATTAATCATGATGAATATATAACAGAATTAATTAAATTTTGTGAAAAAAAGGTACAGAGTGCGTTTTTTTTTCCTAACATCCTTTTCATAACATTGTATTTGCATTAATATATCGTGTTTTCTGATCGCTATGATAGGAGGACTATTATAGATATCTACTCGTACGGGCCGAGCATTTCATTCTCAAGGGGGGGGGGGGGTTCTAGCAGATTTTTGAAGAAAAAAAACCTGTCCTTGACAATATTGCAAATAAATATTCTATCCTCCTCTGGGAAGAAAGTAAATAATTTGACCTTGACTGGCGGTACCTACACCAGCCCCTAATGCTGCGTAGTTTTGAGTTTGATTTTATTTTCATGCCTGTCAACTTTTTCAAGGAAAATAATATGTCTCTAATCATCTTGAAAATGCATATTCTGTCCTACAACGGCATGAAAGTAAATAACCTGACTCGACAAAATAAGCTACCCCCACTATACTAGAACATGTACTAATAATAAAACTGAAACAACACAATGAATAATGTCTTAGATTATTTAAAAAAAATCCCTTATAGGAAAAAATAAAGGAAGATGCTAGCATAAAAACTATGATATGTTGCACTCAAGATTTTATACACAGTACGAAACTCATCTTGCTTTTTCAATGGAAAGGATCACTTCTAGGTAAATATATGCCTTGACCTATAGGGCTGATATTGGTTTCAGTCTTTAGGAAAAACTTATCGATATCTGTTCCGGTCGCTGACTTTAGGCCACATGCGTGTGGTTTTTTGTTTCTCATGTATCGCTTTAGTTGTAGTCAACTTTGTGTTCATATGACCCTACCTCGGTATTTACAAACACATGTACATCCTTTGTATGAGGGTCCTTACTTGATGCTTGCACTGGGTAATGACAACTTGACATAAAACCTTAACTGACCTTACCACATTCTTTTCTAATCTGTAAGCCTCCCTCCTACATTTTTGACATAACATGGCGCCAATGCACACAGTTTTCTTGAGGAATGAACTGTATCTACTCTGCATAGCTCATTATCTCTCCCACTGGCACAACAGTACTATTACCCAGAGATGTTCTTGAGAAACAAACAAAGCAATTTTTGCTCGGCATGATTTTTTTTTTTTCGTGACACCTGCAGTATCGAGTAACATAAAGTGAATGATTCGTGTCCTCGAACAAGATTGCTTACACTGAGGTATAGTTCCAGTTGATTGCGTTTAGTTAAAGAGAATTTATGATCTGCATTTCCATAAATGTCTTTTATATCCACAGCAAACATACATTTAAGGAAGAAAATAGAAGTAAAATGCATAAGCCTGTATAAAAAATATTAAATTCGTGTTTATACAGGTGAAAATTTGAAAAATAAAAGTGTGCCAACAGGTGGATTCGAACCTGGAGACTAAAAATGTCCATGGTGAGAGTCTGTGGTCTATCTCTCTGAGCTATACTATGAAGACATACGTCATAAATTTAATCCAGTATGATAGAAATAGGTTTTTGCATTTTTTTTTTTTTTTTTTTTTTTTGTAGGTTTTTTACGAATTTCGATCCTAGGGCAGGGGTGCCCCTAAAAGCATCTTGTTTTAAATCATTCTTTAGATCAAATTATATCAAAATTTCATAATTTAATTTAGGGGCAGGCCTACCAAAAAAAGTAGTGCTTTAACGGACAAAATACTGCTTTGACCAACTTTGGATGTTAATTTCAAAGTTGCAAATAAAAATATTTAGGTTCAAAATGCAAATTTGAAAAATTTAGACAAATATACGATAGAAAACAACTAAAGAACAATGATTTTTAAATGTAACTTTTCCGGAAATTTGTTCTCTCATATAGGTCAAATCTTTTGTTATAACGAATACATCCTAATATGTATGTAGATACTCGTATATACATGTACAGACACGTGCCATAAGTATTCGGTCAACATGGCGTCTTGTTTACGTTTGAAAACGAAAGTACATACTCTGAGTCTCCAGTCTTTCGTTATACACGTCACTGATGACGAAGTGTTCCAGATTTAGATTTTTAGTCACATGATGTATCACATGATAATTTATTGTCGTCTGTAGTTTAGCGTAAGTTGTCAGAATCACGAATTTGAAAATATGGGTAGAAAAGGGCGAGAGCTTGGAATGGAGGCGAAAAATATCATTATAGATTTGATACAGAATGGTCTATCCCGCCACAAGGTCAGTGAGATGTTGAAAATTCCAAAATCAACAGTTATCGATGTAGCAAGAAAGTTTTTTACCACAGGGTCAGTGGAAAACAAAGCAAGAAGTGGGCGACCAGCCAAAGTGAAAGAAAGGGATTACCGTGGTTTGGAAAGGCTCGTGAAAACGCATCGTCGGGAATCATTGAGTGACATTACATCAAAGTTTAACGAAGGCAAGACTGAAACTGTTAGTAAGCGGACTATTCAGCGTCATTTACATAAACACGAATACAGAAGGTGTGTGAGTAAGAAGAAACTCGTAGTGAAGGAAGTTAATCGTCGAAAAAGACTTGCATGGTGTAGAGAGAAAAGGAGATGGACAGTTCAGAATAACTGGAATAAAGTAATATTTTCTGACGAGAGCAAAATTATGATTGGACATGACCAGCGAGTTCACATCTGGCGCAAGAGAAACGAAGGTTGGAGACCCGATCTTGTTCAACCCCGGACATCGCAACCCAGGTACGAAGTAATGATATGGGGCTGTATCTCTTGGAATGGTGTGGGGACAGTTACACCGGTAAATGGAAACATTAATGCAGCAAAATATCAGGACATTCTGGAAGAGAACCTGTGGCCAGTGATAGCTAGACATTTTCCTAGGGGTGGGTATTTCTTCCAGGACGACAATGCCCCCGTTCATCGGGCCAGGTCTACCCAAGAATATATTGCTCGGAATGGCATAAACTGCTTAAGTTGGCCTGCCCAGTCGCCAGATATTAACATTATAGAGAACCTTTGGTTACTGGTAAAAAGAAAGCTTCAGGGACGTATATCCTTTATTAAATCTAAAGACGATCTCGTGGAGGAAATTCGGGGCATTTGGACAAGCATCAGACCTGAGTATGTTCAGAACCTCTACAAGTCCATACCAAACCGCATATTAAATGTAATCAGGCTCAAGGGACATCTTACGAAGTATTAAGAAGTAAGTTTAACATAAATTATGTTTTTATTAGTTTATTTTATTATAGCGAATGTTTGAAAATTGATACTTTCGTTTTCAAACGTAAACAAGCCGCCATGTTGACCGAATACTTATGGCACGTGTCTGTACCTATTAAGTAAATAAATATAAATAAAAGGTAAGCATGATTGTATGGTATATTTCAAACTTAAGCATTTTAATTCATATATTTTGAATGTTAGGGAAATGTAGAAGGAGAATGAATTCTTGCAATAAATATGTTCAATTTGATTTCTTAATTGAAAAGTTTTCTCGGAAAATTACAACCATGAATGACCTACGATAATTCTAAAATTAAATCAGAATTTTACAATATCAATTCATATTAAGAAAAAATACCCTGAAGGTTTACGATAGATCAATTAAAAAAAAAGAAAACTCATTAGAGTAAAAGAATATTATTATCATTTTTTTTTTTTTGAGTTAAGAAAACCTACTATAGACCGTTTCACGGTAAATGCGGTACTGCTCTTTTGCAGGGCAAAATGATATAATTTGGTGAAAAATGACGTAAAATTAATTGTTAAATATACGTCATTTAATTATCCGTAACAAAAACTTCGCCAAACGTTATTAATTTGCCCTGCAAAAGAGTAGTACCACAGTTACCGTAAAGGGGCTAATTCTTTACGCTGTACCGAAATCATTACGTTGAAATCTGATAACGCCTTGTTGACGTCAAGACGTCGTCAGTGATTTTTTTTTTATTAAAACATTGTATCTTTAGAGAGTTGTGTAAGGAAATTGGTTTGAGATATTTAAAAACAAAATTGATTTAGAACACGGGTATCTAAGACACATTACATAAATATAATCATCAAATTTGGGAAATTCACGGATTTTGGTGCATAACATACCTTGTTCTTTATTTTCCTCCAGAATGGTCAAGTGGATGCATGTAATTACGAGATAAAACGTAAAGGGTATTAGGAAGGAAGACAACTTTTATTATTCTTGAACTTTCTTCCTGTGCCGCATACAGTTTTGTCAAACTATCACTCCCTGGCCCCAGGATCATGAAACGTCTTAAGCCCTAGTCCAACTTTTTATATTATGCTTAAATGTAGTAGAAGTCAAACGAACCAAAATTAAAATATTCTTCTATATTTCTTACCAAAAGTGTTGAGATTAATTCACCAATGAATAAACATTTTACAGGCGATCGAAAATTTGACTCAACTTCATGATCCTGAGGCCTGGACTACAATACTTAAATATCTTCAGGAAATTACGAAAGACACAAAATGAAATTTATATGTTTACATGTAATCATTTCTCTGTAATTGTTGTTTGACACATCCAATTCTAAAACATGTAGCTTCTTGTATTTTGTTGACTGGTTTCTGTCTAAGCGATTCTTGGTAAGAGTGTAAGGCACCATGTAAGTCTCCTACAACATGCTGACAGATTCCTAGTACTTGCCAGGATATGTCTCTAGTTTTTAAAGGAACATATGTCCCATCATCATAGAGCACGAGTGTCTGTAGGTCTGTCAGTGACTGTAAACACTGAGATCTGCTACCTTGTCTATAGTGAGTTAACACAGACAACATTTCTACTACAAGAAATGGTGATAAATGTAACATTGGCTCTCCATTTTGTTGACTCGCTTTTTGTTCTAAACATAATTCTTCAATACATAGGATATTTTCCAATAATCGCACATTAATCATCCAAGCTCTCGTCATCCTCCTAGACAAAGAGAGACTACCTACAGTTTCATTGTACCTCTGCCTGTCAACAGTAACGTACATATTAAAGTCTTGCGATAATCTTTGTTTAGTGAGGTAAGTGATATGTAGTGTTTTCTCATATCTCCCTGTTCTGTAATAATACAATGCAAGATAAAGTAAATAAGAGACAGGACCTAGTCTTAATGCCAGTTTCAACATGTTACAAATAATTCTATCTAAAACGTAGAAATTTTTATATGTATAACATGGAGTACTGTTTGCTATTGTGAAAGCTAATTGAACAAGAGTCTGAGCAGTACAAAATTGTAACGTTAAAGACTGGTATGATGACAGTGATATCCATGAAAGTGTACTAAATGATTTTAAGTACAGATAAAAAACAGATATATTTTCAGCAGGAAACGATTCCTGAAATATTTCTAGCATAGCACTCATATCAACATCCGTATTATCGATAAATTCTCCCTCAGCGGAGGATAATACAAAGGACGGGCTACTGAGGGCTGGTTCAAGGATTGATCTGAGAGTCGGACTAAGCAGTAGACAGGACACACCCATTCTGTAATACTGATAAAGCTGCTGTAAAAGAGATTCACGTCCAATACCGACTACTTTGTTAATGAACATGTTGTTCTGGGCAATAAAAAAATTGGGAAACACTCCACGATAAACACAATGAATGAGATATTTAAAACATATCCAGAAGCAATCCAGTAAATTGTTCGGGCACCATATAACGTGTCCCAGTTGTATTATCCAGAACATCGTGGTCTTCATGTAATATGAACACAATAATGGTTCCTTCCTGTAATTGATAACTTCCTTCAGAAATATTTTCAGAAGTCCATAACATAGAAATTGTGTATGATTCATGGCACACACTAGTTGTTGTTCGGCTTGAGAAAATGATAATCTCCATTCTAATTGGTTAAAAGGCGATATTTTGCTTCCAATAGGTACACAGTGACAACCTTTACTTAGAATTGTTTCCAACACAGGCATAGACGGCCAAATATGTCTCTGACATCTGTCAACCCAACCTCTTATTAGATTAGGCCAACATTTAGTGGCAAAACAAACAGCCTGATCTATTTCAATAGATTCATAGAAACTATTCGTACAAGGACCATGGATGGTGATGTTCCTGTTTGGATTACGTCTGTCGTTCGCTAGGGATTGAAAATATGTTTCTCTCCACAAAGAACTAGATATGTAAGCTCCACCATTAAAGGGTACGAGACTTGATATTGTGAAATCGTCTCTCGGGGATGTCAGAAGGCATAGTCTTACAAACCCTGGTGGTGTCCCAGAATCTTCCATTAATATAATATCGTGTTTTGATGGATTATAAACCCAGCACTGAGAGATGTCAGTTATTAGTTTATGGTTGTAAGTCCAGCACATTGTATCCCTGTCAGATGATCCAAACCGAAATCCTTCTCTATAACTACCACTAAACATCCATACGAATCCTCTATACATATGAATAGGTTTCTTTATCATGCCCTCCATGTCCAAAACGTCCCTTCTGATGGCCACTTCTGTCGGTGTCCCTATCTCATGACACAGACCAACATACAGGACCTCTGATAGACGGGGAATATGATCCATACTAAATATATAAATATATATTTATATATATAGTGAAACCTGTCTAACCCAATTCCAAAATTCTTCATATTCTTTGTTTGCGCCTTTGTTCAGTACATATAGTAATATATTTATTTCGAACTGTGCATCTATTCTAATCTAATAACACTACATAGTTAGAAAGTACTGAATTACTGTACCTGATTAAAGTCCTTCTGCAAATGGCGGTCAGTATCTATTAAGTTAAAAGGAAATTCCCAGCTCATCGAGAGTCTACTTTCATTTTCTTTTTAGTTTTCATAACACAGGTGTAATTTAAAGTCTATTTCTGAGTCAAATTCTAAGTGTTCTTTGTTTTAAACATATTTTATTGTATAAGTGAATGTGTTTTTTTCATTACATCTATAAAACGATGTATATGGGTCAAGAGAATTTTTTAGAAAAAATAAACCATTGATCTAGATTTGATATTAATAGGATACATGTAAACAAAGTTTATTTTCACATTTATGTTGTAACATCTAAAATATCGGAAAATCTACACAGGAACTTGCATTAGTTTTTTTTCTGCAATTAACAATTTGATATTACTGCATGTATATTATATATATGGTTTAGAATCGATAGATTATCATGCAAATGCATGTTAAGAACAAAACGGAAGTCTGACAAAACGTAACAGCCTTTTCAGAGATTTCAAAGCAGAAAGTTGCTACATAGAACTGTAAAGTAGCCAATGATAAGGATTATAAGAAGTGAATACAAGCAGTAAATATCTTGATAATGTAAACAAGGAGAGTTCGTGAATATATATATATATATATATATATATATATATATATATATATATATATATAAGGTGAATATACAATCCTTTCCTTCCTTTTGTGTGTATATATACACGTATATGTTTCAGTATGTTCAGTGATGCATCTAGGTACGCCGTTATCTTGCTTAAAGACCATGTAATAGTAGATAAAATATTTATTTTTGGGGTTTAACAATGATTTAAGATATTGCCTTGTCCTTTGCAATCAGAGGTGAAACTATTTTAGTTTTTCCCATGAAAGAGTGGGGTTTTTTCCTTTTTATTTTTAGCAACTTAAATATATTTTTAATTTGAATGTATTTTCACTAAATTTAATTGGTGTCCTAACAGAAAGAAAGGATCCAATCTTACGGCATTTTTACAATAATAATAATAATAATAATAATAATAATAATAAACTCTTTTAATCTTGTTATCTCTTATAGATACAACAAAATATTTTCTGCGACCTTGTGATTATTTTATTAATGAATACCCCCATCCTAAAAAGTGGACCACACCAACGGGTACTGAGGGCAAGTTAGTTGATTAAAACAAAATGAATTTTAAAATAACATTACGTGAATACCTTGGTTAAATTTCTTCATCCATGCCCCTGTGGTAAAAATAAATCATAAAAAAATCACATATTCTGGTTCTATAGGATATATGTTTCTTCTCCTAATAGATTGACAGTCGCCCGCGTGGTGCAGTGGTAGAGCGTCTGCTCTAGAGTCGCGGAGTAAGGAGTTGATCCTTACGTCGCGGGTTCGAATCCCACTGTGGGACGTGGAGACCGGCCCTTCGGGTGAGACCGTATAAACCGAGGTCCCATGTCGCAGTAGGAGTTGGCACGAAAAAGATCCCTCACTGCTCAACGGCCCTGAGTGCCGAGCATAGGTCAAAGTTTGCAGCTCTCCACCGGCAAGTGGTGGTGTCTCCATATGAGTGAAAATTCTCGAGAGGGACGTTAAACAACAGACAAACAAACAAACATTATAGATTGACACATCCGAAATGGAAGCATTGTGTTAAATCAAGGAATAATATTTCGTGCTTATCTGTACATCATATATATTTTCAAGTAAATATGTAAGGTACAATGATAACAGTTTTGATTCGTAATTGGTATTAAATTTACACTAAAGTCATTTGTTGTTTACTTATGGCATTCTGTTCATTTCAATTGAGGAAAAAATAACTTATTTGCATTCGTTTTTCAAATATTTTACAATATGCTTTGTTCAGGTGATAAGGTGTCAAATTGATTAAGTCATTGATTTGTAATCAATTTATATTAAATAAAACTGAATCAAAGGGAGTGAGATTTTAACTCCAAATGGTCTTTCTTTCTCCTGAAGATGATATAAGAATTTTTCTACAAGTTGCATTTTGAATATTATTGAAGTTGGGCGACTCTAGTAGATATTCATGTAATTTTGTTTTTAGCATCCATGCAAGAAAGAGATACATGTTATGTATACTCCTTTTTATGACTGAGAAACTCCTTCAAAAATTCAAAGAAGCATACGAAAGAATTATTTCATCAATTTCAATTTGCTTCTAGTTTCTCATCGAAAAGAATGCCATGCAAATTTATTGTTCACGTTATGTGCAAATAAATATTACTCAATATGCTTACATATACCGTTGCAGTTATGAGACTACATATTTCACAAAATAATAAATTAGTGCTTAAATGAATTTAAATACTGAAATGCTGAACACAAATAAAAAATATATAAATTTTTGTTATTATGAAGTAACGAAATTACCTTACAAAATCTCTGTACAAATGACGATCTGTAAGTGGAAAGGAAATATCTGACATATTCTCTTTCGTTGTCTTTAATGCGTGACTGTATATTATTTTTTATTTTAGGAACACTTTGTACTACAAAGCAAAGTCAAAACTACAAAATTTACACTTTAATTGAGGTTTAATTACAAAAGAGTTTCACGTATGAATACTATCAATATGAATTGAATGCCTTTTTAAGTCAAGAAATATCATTCAAAGCTTAAAAATATTCATCGTTCTAACATCTATATCCCCATTTCAGATGCTATGGGGTTTTAATTTGAAAATAATTTTTTTTAATAAGCATTTTTACCATGTTGAATCAGTTCATTTAATATTCATTCGTTTCATTACTGGTTTCTTGTAATGACTTCCCTGTATATTTGAAATGTTGTGGAAGATAAAGTAAAAAATATTGGATTTCTCGTATGTGTACAGATACAGTACCAACCAGACCCAACCTGACACAAAGCAGTCCCAGAGCAGTTCCGGGGACTGCTTTCTGGGACTGCTAAAGCAGTCCCAGAGCGGTCCCAGAGCAGTCCCACAGCAGTCCCACAGCAGTCCCACAGCGGTCCCAGCAGTCACAGCGGTCCCAGAAAGCAGTCCCAGCAGTCCCAGAAAGCAGTCCCAGTGGGCGGGGTTAATTAATTTAATGGGCGGAGCTTACTCAGAATGAGATTACCAATAAACAATGCAACTATATAAAAGGCAGTTGAAATTGATGAGCAATTCTTTCTGAGTAGTATCAACAAATATTTACAATTCTTACGCGACAGTCATTTCTGAACTGTTAAGAAAATCACAGTACGCATATAGAAACAAATTATAATTATTGAACGAAGAAGACGTCCACACATATTAATAACATGAATATTTAAACACAATTATTTGGTATATTAATTTTTAACCTAAATAAACCAATGTCTTTATTTTTTGTGATTGATATTGGTTTTCATATTTATTTTTTTATATAGAAAATTAATCTTGAATTGTTTATTTTATACCAGAATTAGCTTTAAATAGATAATAATAATTATAGAGCAAGGCCGATTCCCATACTATACTCTGAATGCATTTTTCTTAAGTATTGCAGCTTTTGAAAAATTCTTTGTTAAACATTGCCGAGTATTATATTTCAGTCATGATTATTTTCAATGACTTCTTAATTAAATCATCTTTAGATTCTCATGCAGTTTTAAGTGTTTTATTATATAAATGTTCGAGTGTACATCTGTAAATCACGCAAATGGAACCCTCAGATTATGTTCAAAATTAATTAATCCCGAAATAAATTTATACACAATTACTGAAACTAAGATTTTTTGCAGGACATAGATTGAAATTAGTGTCAATGTTGACCAGCGTGTTCAATGATGTGTAACACTGATACCCAAATAACCTGCATTGACTTTCTGCTAATGCCCAAAGGTGATTGAAACCTCAGATGTTGACACCATTTTATACAATCCAGCTGTATTAACCGGCCAGGTAAACACAAACAAAGAAATAAGAAACAAGTCACAATTCCCGATATTTTCAAATGTTTATTTTTTAAATAAATGTACTCTTTTAATAACTTGTTTATAAATTAAAAACTAATTCATAAATAAATCCCCGAATAATTATTCACATTGTTTATGTCACAGAAGAATGGTAGAATAATTTTATTTCATGGTCATTAAATAAATTATTAGGTTTTATTTGAGGGTGGTAAAAAATAGCATGGAGTGCTCTTTTTTAAGCATGGTATTAGCTTTTTCAATTAAGAAAAAAAAATCCAGTACAGTACGTTCCTCTGAATACATGTATCTTACTGAAATGGCAAGTTTGTTTGTTTTTAAATAGTGCTAATGCAAACTTTGAGTACATATATAATTTGAAAGCATTAATTTATTAAATAGGCCTAGATAATTTTTTTTTCAAACACCTGTATTGAAGTTTTATTTAAGGGATAAAAATCATCCCCTGACTTCCCTTTTTAACTATTTTTATTTTCTTAAAATTAATTCTAGACTACAATTGTGTAAATTTACAGCCCTCTTAAGACATTTAGTAATTACATGTATAACTATCTCTATTTATTTGATTTTTGTAAGAAATTAATACTTGTTTTTTTAATATTTGTTTCTATCTTAAACACCTCTCTGCAGAAAGTAAACAAAACAACAACGAGGAGCTGGAAATTCAGAATACACAAGGGACGGAGCTATCATGTCACTCAGAACCTTTTTCACGCATGAGTGAACAAAGCAGTCCCAGAAAGCAGTCCCAGGGACTGCTGGGACTGCTGGGTCTGCTTTCTAGAGCAGTCCCACAGCAGTCCCAGAGCAGTCCCATAGCAGTCCCAGAGCAGTCCCACAGCAGTCCCAGAGCGGTCCCAAAGCAGTCCCGGGGACTGCTTTCTGGGACTGCTTTGGTGTCAGGTTGGGTCTGGTTGGTACTGTGCAAGCCAACTCAATGATAATAATCTGTATCTACATAAACCCTGTATACCTGAAATGAAAATAAGAGTTCCTCACTGGGTAATGATAGGCCAACTTCTGTTGTGATTGGCCAGATTCGTAAATAAAGTAGTTAGTCAGCCAATACTTTAAGTTTTGGAATTCCTTTGACGTGTCACTTTAAGTTGTCTATCAAACTGAAGAAAGACAATGATTTTGTATATTGGTCAAACCTTTCACTTACCTTTGTGAATCTAGATATGTATGATGCCTACCTTCCTGTATTGATAACATTGGGACACAGTGCTAAGAGTTGCTTTGGCATGGAAAAAAAGTAAAAAAAAAAAAATACATATACAGTACTTACAAAACAGTCTCAAGACCTCTCTGACTTTATATAATTTTAATTTCCATCGTCAATCTGCCAAAATGAATTTACATAATTGCCAAATATGGAAGGTGCGGGTATCAATGGACCATGGATATATACATTACAAAAATGGAATGGAGTGGAATAGAATATGTTGTATGATGTTATCTATCAGAACTATTCAAATGACACATTTCTGATTTTGAAAATTTTAAAACACAGCAATAAACGGTTTGCTGCCATGATCAGAATTTTAGGCATGAGGTTTAACTCTTTTTATAACAAAATGGACGTCATATAGCATACATAATGTTAAATAAAACTTTTTAAGATGGCTAAATCAAACGATTCATGAAAGAAAATTATGAATGCATTATACTAGAAAAGGAATGTTGAATTCATTAAATCCTGATGTATTTTTATACAAATTTGTAATGGGGACAGTTATTATGAAAAACTTTGTATGTTTCATTGATGAAAGAGAATCTGAGAATCTATACAGGTGGCTTGCCAAGCGGTGTTTAAGCACTGACAAACGACCAGAAATAAAGGAGATAATAGTCAGTGGATGTAAACAACATAAAGTAAAGGACATTTTTGACGAACTTTTTGAAAATATAATTCATTTTTACATTTATTTTCAGTATCGGTAACAGTTAAATTCTCATATGAGTGAAAAAAAGGGACTTAAAACAACAATAAATACTCCAAATTACTCATTCAATCAGTTTTGCTGTACGCAAAATGGAAATTTTTAAGTTTCACTTGTAATTTCCTCTAGAATTTCGTTCAGGATAGTCATAAAATGCTAGTTCCTGGTGATATAAAGTTTAAATACCTGGTCTACAGTTCTAAACTTCTTGAGTGCCTTAGGCCAAAGTAAAAAAATACCTTTGTTTCCCCTAACGCGACCGACCCACTTAAATCGCACCGACTGAAATGTTTTGTTTTTTTTTCAATAAGATTATTCAGATATTTTTTTCATTGTTTATCAACTTTATAAAATACAATTTCATCAAAATTCGTATTTATCAGAACGGCGGCTTTTTTTCTACTCTGATTTGGCGCCCACAACATGTGGACACAAATGGTTAGTTCGTTATATAAAATAACGGCGACGTATGAATCTTATTATATTTCCATTTCTATTTGTTTTCTCTGTGATAACTATTTGAAAGTTAGTTGACTTGATATCTTGATCATTCTACCGGAATGCAAATTTCGCCTAGCGATAGGCCAGGAGTTAAGGAGGCCTAATATACATGTAAATCTCGTGCGGCTTTGTGTTTGACGTCACTGGGCGGGAACTCTTAAATGGACATGGGAGACCTCGTGTAATTTAAATCTATTAGTCTGTACATTTTTAAAATCTAAAGAGGGTGTTGCAATTCTTTTGTTGTTTTCCCTAAAGTTGTAGCAGTTTAAAAGAAAAAAATTAATTAATAGAAAATGGTCCTCAATTTTTTCAGATACAACAGTATATACAGCACAATGTAGAGCAATATTTAGAAACTGCATATCGACCTCCAATTTGCCATTAAATGAAGTGTAAATTAGTCATATAGCAAAATAAGTCAAGTTTTCTGTTTTTCAAATAGGGAATCCCCATTGTTCTGAAAATTGCGTCCTTGAAACAGAATGAATTTGATATACAAATAAAGAGACGTTTTTTTTCTTCAAAAGTGCCATTTCCGAGTTTTGTTTCAAAGAGGCATATTTTTGAAAATCACAAAAATCGAGTAAAAATTATTATCCATCCGAACTGCAAAATGTGCACTTAAGGTAGCAGATGATAGTTCAGTGTCGGAGATGGCCTAGTGGTAAAGCGTGTGGTCTCGATTCAAAGGTTCTTTTACCTGAGAATGGGTTTGAATCCTGGAATGGCTGGTATATATACTGGTATACATATTTTTTTTATATAATGGAAGTACAATGTAACATCTCTCTTGAGAAAGAAAGAGAAAGGAAGAGAATGTCAGATGGGTAATATTAATTAAATAATGGGTAATATTTTAGATACATGCAGAAGTAAATTGTTTTCCTTGATATTGTGATCTAAAACTAATAAGACATATATATAATGTTATCATTTAGTGGCGATGTCTTAAAAAATAAAGTACTATCATCTTAAATAATTCATTTTTTCATACACATTTCGTTACATCATTGTTCTTGAATTAGTGGCTCAGATTTGACTTGAAACAACTAAACTGAAATGACTCAATGGAATTTCTTGGATATTGCATCAACAGCGTGATTATTGGACACATTTTTATATATATATTGAAAAAATATTAACGCACGCTGTCTATAGTACATCTTTCAAAATGATGTGCTATGTGCACTTGCCATTAATTGTGCTTTCTATCGTTCTTCTCCTGCAATATGGCGACAGTGACCATAGATGTGAAAAAAGTTTACTTACAGGTCGTCAGTCTATGTTAGGAGAAAAAAAACTATGCATGAAATAAACATTAAATGTGAAATGTTTTGTAATAACAAGCTGGACTACCAGCCGTATAAATAGTCATCTACGTAGCATTATCTATATTTAGAGATAACTCTTTGTGTGTCGTGGGTATTTAAATGTCCTTCTCGATTTAGGGAATAGTCACGAGTTTCTGCAACACCCTCTTTACAATTTTATTTCACAATACAATGGAAATATAAGGAATTCGCCCGTTATGCAAATTATCCCACGTTTCCAACTATCGTTGATGCCCTGGCATAGTCCACTAACTAGACAGTGATCCCTTAAATATATCTTTAACTTATTAGAATCCTACACTCTTGAAACATTTCGTGAATTGAATACACCATGACTACAGAGTGTTTCGATGTTATTTACAAATGTGTCTTCTAAAATTAACGTTCATGTACGTACAAGCATGGCAAAGCCTGCCTCATGAGCAGTTGAGGAACTCACCTTATGTATACATATCAATAAATTTCACTGGATTTCATTCGTTTCGATCTAATAAAACAGTTCATGTATGATCCTAGTTTTACTATATTGAACCATAGGAGTTGTAGATATGTCTTTGTATAATTATTTCATCTTGATAAATATAATTCAGATGTCGTTTCTTCATTCCTTTTATTCATGGGTTAAACTTAGAAACGTTTAACATTAGACATATGACATTTTAATCATTTTTAGATATGATTTGGTTGAATTAAATATTGTATTTACATGTACACTTTTTCCAAATCGTGTAGAAATCTTTAAATTTGGCTTATGGTACATCCTCCTGAGAGGTCCAACACATTTTTCTTTAGCTAGGCCCTTGAAAATAGGTTGTTTCTTTGCTTTAAAATTCCTTTCAAAATTGTTTGGCCAACAACATTTGAGCATCTACCTGGTGGAGGGCTCCACATTTAGACTTTTTCTCGGCACTTATGGCCATTGATCATTAAGCATCAGTAAGGGATCTTTTTGATGCCAACATCTATACTGCAACACTGGACGTTTTTACAGTCTCATTCAACTGACCGGTCTCCATGACACACATCGGGACCTGTGACTTAGAATAAGCACCTAAATTACGCCCTTACTCTAAAACGAAACACTCTATAATCACTGCGTCACGCAAACCCCTTGACATTTTGCCTGTGTAAGCACTTGAAGATGAAATTAAAGTAGGTTTGAAAATATATACTCGGATGTCCGATGGTTGAATATTTGTTTTTTTTTTTTTTTTGTAAATATGAAATATATAGAGATAACTACGAAAGCCCAGAAGGCTCATTCAAGATTCGAGTTTCGAAATACGAGATTCGAAATTCGAGTTTCGAGATTCAAGATCCAAACTAACCAATCAAAAGGCGGATTCAATATTTGATTACTTCCCTATATTAAGTTTTTATAATCAAAAAATCACTGAATATATTTATAACAAATTGGTCATTTGCTTAAATAAAATGCAAGAAAAAATGTTATATGTATCAAAACAATATAAAAATGAATTTTGGGTCACGTTTTGAAAAATGTATATAAAATCTTATTTTCCTCATTAAACAAAACAAAAGATACATCTATAGAATATCATATGGTCTTATAGTTGAATTGCGAAATTATGTAACTAGCACATGGATGAGGGAGAAAATTATTATTGATATGAAATACTAAGGATCGTCTTTACACTGCACAGTAATTTAATTAAGGATATCATTACTTTTAAGGGTATATTTGTGCAATTAGACTGATCTACTATTTGATATGGAATAAAATAAATTCCAGTCTGTATTGTACATATAATTTTTAATTAATTCAAGTATTCAAAAGCTTAGACCAAGATAATTAATTGAAAACTTTAATTTTTTTATGTATTTCTCCTATTGGGAAACAGTGGTGTATATTCCTTTCTGCTAATGTGTAGGCTAATGTGAAGTCACAGATTTCACCTAAAGCGCATCATTGCCGAGTTGCGGATAGGCAAGGAGGGAGTCGCCTCCTCTCAATGGGGGGGGGGGGGGGTCGGAGGACCACTTTCTGTGATCTTGGAGACATCTACCATTGTCATTTTTGAAGTGAATATAATTATAAATCATTTAATTAAACATATTTTTATGATACAGAAATTAGAATCTTCATGACCTCTCTTAATAAAATTGATAAGTTTTAAAATCCTTACACAGTACCTGGAAATTATAGAAACTTCTTTACTGAATAATCTAAATATATGTTTGCCTTCCTACTAACCCAAACATATTTTTCTTAATTTCTATTCCCTGTCCTAATCTTAGACTCCTGCTGCTATCATTTTTTAATAGTCTGATATCAACTTCAAGGTAACATTTCAATTTTAGATTTAACCAGCTATAAAAATCAAAAGTTGTGTATACTGTAAAACTTGGATAGGCGTAAAAGTGTGGATTGCTAAAAATACTTTTATTGCATTTGATAAAAAATATTCTAGTAACTGGTAAATAAATAATTTTTATTATCAACTTTACCCCATTTTTCAACCAAATACATGTATAAATAAATATTTTTTTTTTTACATCAAGAAAATGATGTAAAGGCTACAGCCTTTTCGCTTATATGGAATATACTCCACTGGGAAGGCGATTTTTCTTTATCACTACTACGATGTCTTTAAGATTTCCTGTGTACACTAAAAGGCATACATGAACTTAAGTAATTTTGATACGATCTGCTTTAGGCCTTAGGTTTTTTTATAATTGTTTTGTTAAAATAATTATGATTTTTATCATTATCAAATACTTTTATATCTTTTTTTTCCTATGCCCATTACATCATGTATTGAAACTTGTGTATTGATTGGTTATGTATCTTGCGAGACCCGAGGGTTTCCTTATAAATAATTATCGAATATATAATTATTTTACCCATGCATTGCAAGATTGACACTGAATGTTGATAACCGAACATTTGTCTACCGTTGTAATAAAATAAACAACATAGCCATAGGACCCCGGGCACGTGTCTCTACTCCCCCCCCCCCCCCACACACACACACAAACATTCCCCTTATGTTGTTTACCGATATAATATACTATAGAAAACATAGCAACTTTATGCTTGTGTCCTCTCAAAAATAACGTCTAATAACCGTGATAACCCCCTGTTGCTTTTTTTGGAGGGGGAGGGGGTGGGGGGGGCTTTACAGTGATTTATTGAAATTATTTCCTACGGGCCTGAACAAAGAGAAATCATTATTTTTATTAAGCATGTATATTTCAGCCATCCCTACTTAAGGGACTGTCTCTTGGTTTCACAAACTTGGTCACTGGTCACTTTCTAATACCTTGTCACAAACTAGATCCACTTTGAAACATGTATTGGTCACTGGTCACTTTCTTATACCTTGTCACAAACTATATCCACTTTGAAACCCATATTTACTAATTATTATTAATCGCTAGTCACTTGTTTTATTGCACACTTAACTTTGAAACCCGTATTAGTCACTGGTCACTTTCTATTACCTTGTCACAAACTATATCCACTTTGAAACCCGTATTACTATTTATTATTTAATAATCGCTAGTCACTTATTTTATTGCACACAAATGAATAATTCCGATCGACTACAATACGCCCCCCCCCCTTTGCTCTTTGAATCCGATTAACAATATTTATTATTTTGACATCAAACTTGTAAACAAAGTGGATAATACTGTATAGATATTCTTGATATAAATCTATTATAATATTTAAGAAGTTATGACAAATTTAAGCATATTTTGCAGACCCAAAACCCAATATTTTTTTTCTAATTTCGTTCTGATATATATAACACTCTTCTTGCATTGTAATATAATCAAATGACCTCTTCGGCTTGGATATATTCAACGATTTCAAGAAGGTCAAAACTTAGCAAAGGGGAGTAATTGAATCTTAAACCGCCTTTTGATTGGTTAGTTTGGATCTTGAATCTCGAAACTCGAATTTCGAATCTCGTATTTCGAAACTCGAATCTCGAATGAGCCTTCTGGGCTTTCGTAGATAACGAACAGTATTCAAGCTCAAAAGTCCATTAAACGATACAAAATAGGAGCAGAGCAAACACGGACCTCTAAACATAAGAGGTGGGATCAGGTGCCATGGAGGAGTGAGCATCCCGTGCCGACCGGTCACACCCGCCGTGTGCTCCTTGTCATGATCGGGAAATAACGGAAAAATCCGTCGACAATTCAGTATGTAAATAATGGACTAACAATTAGTATGAAAAACGTCAGTCAGCAATTGACTCAATGATGAATTGTATTTGCTGACAAGGTCATTGTATCGACCATAGAACTTACGAAATGATGACTTTAAACGAGACAGCTGATATTCTTGTGTCATCAACTTGTTTGTCAATAATTTACCTCGTTTTAGAAATTGTACATACGTAGAGCATGTTCTTGCGTATCGAATCAACTGAGAGATATATACTCCGTATGCAGGTGATGAAGGTATATTGCTGCATAAGTAAGGGAAGTTGATTGAAAAGTTAAAGTCATCACGTTTATCATAAAGCTTGGTTGTTAGATTACCATTAACGTCTTTTTCAAGTAAAATATCCAAATATGAAACAGATGTGTCAGACTCTGTGGTATCTTTTATTTCAAGCTCACCAGGATATATCGTATCGACATAACGCTGTACAGTTAAGGCAACGTTTTCTATCAAAAGGCACCAAAATCGAGACACTTAAAGTTCAACCGTCTTATTTTTTAGCATGAAACTCTATTTGAAATATCTTAATGGCATTTCGAAGAGTATGTTCATCGCTTTTCATATCGGTATTTTTTTGTCATCATGTGATCCTATACAGTCACGTAGGATCCGATTTTGGGTCAAAATATGAAATGTCAAATTTAACCAAAAAGTGCAAGGGCAAGGCAAACAAAAAATAAACTGCACAATGTTTCAGTGTGTCCCTTTATATCTATCCTATCTCAAAACTGATGCTCATTCAGTTAGATTTCTGAGAAATTTTAGTTATTATTTGAAAACAAACACCAGTATTCAAAAAATAGGGTATTTTCATAATTTCATCGGAAATTATAAATTACCTAATGAATTACAAAGAAATGAGCATCACTTTTCAAAAACTATACAGTAAAATAAAGAATATAAAATAAAATCCTACCTCTTGGATTATCGCCTTGCCCTTGCACTTTTTGATTAAAAAAAAAACACGTATAGAGGGGGTATATATATATATATATATATATATATATATATATATATATATATATATATATATATATATATATATATATATATATATATATATATATATATATATATATATATATCATATAACGGCTTATTGAGAGAAATTCAGAGGCCTGGTTCACAATAGGTCTAAAATTTGACGCAACATCCATCATGTATGCCCATGGTTAAAAATATGGAAAGATTCATTCATTTCAAATAAACAATAGACAACCCCCTATCAATTATTTGAATATTTATAACACCACCCCACCCCCCCTCCCCGTACACACACACAAATAAAAAAAATCTCCAAAAGAATTAATTTTTTCACATACAATCTATGTGATTCTCGTAGTAGCTATCAAAGATGAACCTTCTACCGTTCAGGGATTCTTTACTAGGTTAAAAGTTTTGTTGAACTGGGAAGAAGGGATAGGAGTGCTTACAGACCTACTTCTGTAATTAATAACCTATTTTCCTTTCTATAGATCTAACCCACCCCCCACCACACACCCCCACCTCCCAACCACCACCAGTTTGCTTCTGGCTCCTTTCATACCATAAACCGTACTTGACTGTTAAGAATAGATTATTATACCCTGTTTACATCAGATTTTACTTCTTTGAGTACTTTAAAACAAATCACATTGGGGTGGGGGGAGGGGGGGGTAGTCTCCTTTTTTGAGTTTCTATCAATCCATGCACACACAAGATAATCATATGAAAAACTTTGTAATCAAGAAACAGATACTTTGTTAAAACACAAGTGAACACAATATACCTTCTGAAATATAGATCTTTTTGATAAACCAAACAACACAAACAACAAAATTAAATGCACATTTTAACAGCCTTCAAACATTCCACCACTGTATAGTTAAAAAGTTAAAGTATTATTTTTCTAGAAAATATATTTAATAAATACAGCTCTTCAAATTCAAAGGCAGGTTGTAAAAGGAATTCTGAGCAGGTGCAAAATATTTCCGTTCATGTTCCTTTGGATGAAATCAATTTTGAAAACAAAATGAAATACCATTATGGAAAGTTCATTGGTGTTGAGAAACATAGAAAGCATATTACATGTATATATTTTAATTCTACTGTTTTTATTATCAAAATATTTCAATAATCTTGCCTGGAATATGTATAATATGTTCATACATATTTAGTTGGGGGGGGGGGCACTATCAACTACCAAAAATTCCTAGACAAGTAAAATAAATAAATAAATAAAAAAAAATTAAAAAGAAAAGGTCATCAGCGTTTTATTATTGAGGGTGCACAAGCATATTGAAGCTATGCTTTTTATAGTATTCTATATGTCGTCGAAATTATTGGGAGGCACCCCCAGGTTCCTACGGCCATGAGGAGCATACCTTTTTACTTGATTGGTGAATACATGTGCTGCTTGAATGAATGAATTGTTTAAATTGTTTGGGAGTAGTTACAACACAATATATACATTTGTATGTAATGAGTGAAATACATTATGATATATATTGTAGAATGAAATGACATTGTATTGTGCAAAACAAGCCATGATGATATACTATATTTTCTGAAATTCATAAAATAAATGGAAACAAACTTTTATACATAAATTTTCTAGGAAATTGAAAACTATAACATTGGCAAGAGCAGATTGGTAGCTATGGTTAAAGTAAAAAAAAACAATATTCTAGAGGTAACATTTAATTCTTTCACCTATATAAAATTGAAAAAAAAAAAAAATTAAACTGGCATATTATAAAATTAATGTGAAATGCTTTTTATAATTAGTAATGTTCATACCCAGTGGAGAATTTGATAATTCTGGATTTTGTAAATGCCAGTTTTATTTATTCTGTCAGCCTACAACACCTGGCAGCTACAATGATAAAAAATGTACATATAAACAGTTTATAAATACATGTATTTACATAATTACGTGCAGTCAGACGAATGAAAATTCAAATATTCTATCTTCATTAATATAGAAATTCTATAAATTTACTGCCTAGTGATACAGATAGATAAAAGTTGAAAAAATACATAGTAAATATGAAGCACTGGTAAAAACCTGAAATCTTAAATTTCATTTATTTTTGATTGGACAGGTATTTTTGATTCCCAGAGGTATTAATTAAAATTAATAGGCTCTTTTACTCTTGTATTTAGAGTGACATACATTGTGCACTATGTAGCAGTTTGACTTCACATATACACTCCAAGTGTGACTGCATCTAAATTATTATTTGATATCATGTCATGCTGTGCATTTTATATTATGTAACATTTTATATGCCGAAAGACAACATCATTGTATGTTAAATGAATCAATGATTGAAACTGTACATGTAAGAAATGAATTATTAAAGTATTCCACAGTAATATAGTAATTATAAATGAATTAAATTGTTAAGGCATTAAATAACTTTTGTATCATTGCAGATTTCCATTGCTACACATATTGTTTCAAAAATAAGCCAAATGACAAGAATTCTGTATATTCGCAAATTATATTGTTAAAAATGTGCAACTTTTATAGGGCCTAATGTGTGTCAATCTAATTAAAATTAAATGTTAGATTCGCTCGCATACTCGCTACACTAACTGTTATAGTCTGTCCCACCAAGCTATTGTAACCACTTTTTGCAACATATCTCAAAATATATAAATACCTTGGCCTTCAACTTAGGTCCGATCGATAGATCATTTTTTTTCCAATTTTCCTGCATTTATCCGAACCCTCGAGTTCAACCGGTGTATTGACACGGCGGCAAATTCAAAGTCTACGGGGATTTAACATGGTAAACTCGTCCATTAGCGTCAAGATCACGGGGCAGGAAACCAGTTTATCGAGGGAGTAGTCGTTCTTTCCAAATTAAAATTACAAAAAATCCTAAAAATTCAACGAAAGTAATTCAGTGTGTTTTGGTAAAAAATATAAGTATTGTTTTGCATTCAAATATATTTTGACGAGTTTTCTCATAAACTGAGAGAGAATAATCCAAATTCAATGCAGTACAAGTTGTGGATAACGCACTGCTCTAGAAACGGGATGTTGACATGATGTGTAATTTACAGCTTCCTTCGATGAAAACGTAAGTTGTTTTTTGTTGTTTTTTTTTTTTTTTTTTTTTTTTCTTCTTCTGAAAGTACACCCACAAAAGAAGTGTTTTCAAGTGCTAATGATTTGTCAAAATCAAGCATTATTCGGCGAAAGCGTCCAGTGCATATCTGCGCAGTAGTGGGAAAACGGATATGTGTATTATTATGAACCAATTTCAAAAATATAGCGAAAGAGTTTTAAAAACAAAAACTTTCAGTAGCTCTATAATGGTAATGACTTTTATTTTTGTAAGAAGCTTAAGATTTTTAATATTGTATATGATATAGGTCTACTTTCTCTTTCAGCTGTTCAGTCACAGGGAACATATCTAAAATGCAACAGTTGGCCCACAGAATTTATTATAACTGTAAACAATCCTTTCACCTTCTGAATAAAATGTCAAATTTCCCCTTTTAGTTACAGAAAATTTCCTGATTAAATATACATTAAGTTGAGGATAAAATAAGCATGCTGTATTTTATTATAATAAAAATAAATGAACTTATATTAGCTCTCAGAATGCAAATTATTACATTAATCCTAAAATTTCCAGGGGAGGGGGCATGCCCCAAATACTCCCATTTTGAAATATTCACTTCCAGTACTACCGTTGCAGTTACATTTCATCCCTTCAGTGTGATTTTTTTTTATTGTTCCTCAGCCCCCCCCCCCTTTTCACTAACAATTTTTTGTTAAGTTGGAATTCATAATATGGTAATGCTGCAAGTTTCCCTGATATACAACCCTTGATATTTCTTTTTTCTTTCACCAGTATTGTAAAAAAAATCTATATTTTTTTTTTTTGGGGGGGGGGATATTTTTTTAAAGTTCATAATTTGAAATTCATTGACTTACATCTACTCCATAGTTAACCCATTTTGTTCAAACAATAAAGAACAAACTTTAATCCCCATCACCCAAGGATGCTTTGTCACATTTCCAAGTTTGTTTTAAATTGGCCCAGCAGTTCTTGAGAAGAAGTCGAAAAAGTTTATAGATGGCAGAATAGGGACACCTGATCAGAAAAGCTCACTTGAGCCTTCGGCTTTTTTTTCACATACCTTCATAATTGAAAATAAAAAATACTTATCAATAAGTTATTCAATTAAATAAAAGAAGCAAATGTGTAAAAGATGATATACTGACAATACAATTTTTGTGAAATATAACATCACGAACTTAAGAATTAAGAATTGTCTTTTCTCAGAGTGGGGGATTGTCCTCGTCTTGTACGCCTCCATTCTTTATGTCCAAAAGAAAAATTTGCAAAACATTCATTTGTAAAATTAAAGTTATGTACAGTATTCTAGCATACATGTACTAAATAAAAGGCCAGAAAACTGAGATCATGCATATTTTATACAGTGTATGAGCACATTGTAATAAAGAAGTAAAGTACACTTGATTATGCCTTTATTTATTTACATATTTTTTTTTTATTTTGAAGGTTAAAAAAATTGGAGTACATTGTTATGATGACCAGACTCGAAGGCATTCATGTAATTAGGTGAATCACAGAGTTTCAGGAATCTTCTGAACTAGTAAGTTATACATGTATATATAAAATATTAAAATGTCTTTACTCTGTCTAAATTAAAGGCTGGAATCTGAAAATAAAAAATGTATTTTCCATAATTCATACTATCTTGGTAAATGTAGAATTGAAATTCATTCCTTAATTTCACTTTAATTACTTAACCATAAATTTTCATTCTCAAGAATTTTTATAACATTTAACATATGTGTTTTATCATCTATTTCAGACCAAAGTGATGGCTGAAAGAAATATTAACTGGTAGTCTAACTTAGTGATATGGACACTGGAAAAGCCAGAAACCATTTTCAACAGAACTGTTAAGAGTGTAAATAAAAAAAAAACAAACAAGATACCCACTCTCCAACTCATTCATAGCTTCATTCTTGGTTTCATTGTGTCGAATACGAGTCAAGACTTTTCTATTGTACCAAGGCTGAAAGGACTTTCAAACCATAAACAACAGCACCACAGAGCAGTTGACTTTCATTTCTACTTCTGAATTTGTATGTTATATCCTTAAATATTTACATTTCCAATGTCTTTGTCCGAGATAAAATTACAAATTGTAAAAATACTTTATTTCTACTTTCTACATAAATCTACTGGTTCATCGATAGGCGCGGTAAAAAAAAAATCACGTGCGGGGCGGGACAAATAGAGACAGAAGCGGGGCTATTAGCAGGGGAATTTGCAGAATCAGGAGCATGTAAATATAAGGAATAACTGTCAGATTTTTTGGATTCATGACGATGTTCAATCGATTGGCTTGCGTGATAATTTTATGCATAAACGCCTTCGGCGTTTATGCAAATTATCACGCAAGCCACTCGATTGATCACATCAAGAATCCAAAATATTAGACAGTTATTCCTTAATTATTACATATTGAATTTACTTTGCACAGAAGATGTAAATTATCATAACTTCAACAAGTATTTACTTTGTCGGTTTCAGACACATAACTCAATTTATATTTGGTATTTTAAAAAAAAAAGTAATTGGCAGCATTTACTGTGGAATCATCATTGTTCTTGGGGGAGGATATAGGTGGGTCAAACACAAATACTTATTTTTTCAACTTGTCAATTCATTGAATCTTTAACTTAATGTATTTCAAAGTTAACCTTATGAATTATGTGTCCACAAACCAGCTGAATTAAATGCCTGCCCACTAACAGCTGACTAATGCCCCCCCCCCCCCCAATAAAATGATTCCACAGTTTTTCAATTTTCAAAAAAATATAGAAGGCCATATACATGTACCGGTATCTGCAGGTACTTTGGGTGGTTTAATCATCTTTGCTTGTGCTGGTCTGTCTGATGTCTTCATCAGCTAGCTATTCTGTATCCTACAATTAAATTCTTGTTTCCAAATAAAACAGCTTTAAAATGCTTTGTATTATTTATGCTTATTTAATTTTGTCTATAGTTTTTAATTATTTTTTTTTTACTTAATGTTTGGAAAAAATAATATGAGAGGGATTTGACAAGAATTTATATTTCCTGCATATATACATTTTAAAAAAAAAAGAAAAAAAAGTGTGTGTTATATATCAGGGACCTATATACTTTAATAGTTAGTATATAGGTCCCTGGTTACATTTTAAAAGTTCATATTCCTGCAAAATCTACAGACATAATAAAAAATATATAAAATGTATTCCATGAGTACATGTTTGAGTGTGGTATTCTGGCATTTATTAATGGAAAGACTTGATATAAAATGTTTAAAATCTCAGGGCCCGAATTTACCCAATGCCGATACAGGAAGTTTTCGAAGGGCAAGGTCAAAATCCACTGGTGACGTAGTTTGATGCAGACTACAAGTCTTGTTTTGTACAAAGATTCAAAAAGTATTAACAAAGGGGGATATATGGTGTGATAAGTGTTATAAGTAAAACGAATCCAGGAAGTGCATTCACGGGACATGTATAGAAGTGACAAGATGTTTAATCGTGTTTACATTGAACTATATATATAAATATTGTGTTTGGGATTTACTCAATGCAAGGTAAAGTTGTAGATTTTGTTTACATTTACACTATAGAACGTATTCGCTTACATGTTTTGGCAAAGCAGTCATGGCACTCTTGCTTGGTTGATATTTTGCAGCCTCCAATGTTTTTAACATTCAAACTTACGAATCCTTGAGTATATGAATTCAATGGGTCGCAGTGTTTAGCTCCTTTAATCCTCATCTGTCAATTGATATGCAATGTATGCTGAAAACTCCGTATCTTATCACTAATTTTAAAATACACATGTGTATTAGGTGCTTGGTAAGTCTCGGGCAGTATGCTTTTCCGCACGTCCGTAAGTACAGAGCATTTCCGAAAGCGTATTACGTCATTACGTCAATGACGGTAAAGTACGGAAATTCACGAATAATGATGGATCCCCTTCCGAAATGACGGCCATTTTGGCAATGTTAAATCCCCGTAGACTTTGAATTTGCCGCCGTGTCAATACACCGGTTGAACTCGAGGGTTTGGATAAATGCAGGAAAATTGGAAAAAAAATGATCTATCGATCGGACCTAAGTTGAAGGCCACGGTATTTATATATTTTGAGATATGTTGCAAAAAGTGATGACAATAGCTTGGTGGGACAGACTATAGTGTAGCGGATCTAACATCTAATTTTAGTTAGATTGAATGTGCGTGGGAGGGGGATGGGATGTCATACACACAAGGCACTGCATTACAGTTTGTGATGGACTGTAATAATACATTTTATTGTACATGTACACGGTTATTTTACATTGATATAAACAATAGTATGTCTACAAGTTGATACATATGCGCATACACACCTACATAAATGAGCAGAAAGGGACTTAGGGAGGTGGTGCAGATCGTCCCGATTTTCCTTGATTTCCCGAAATAACGTCACCATCTTCTTATCAAAGAGATAAATAAGGCTTAGGTCTCTTATTTTATCCATATTCTCTTTAAAGATTGCCTGCTTGTTGCATTTATCCACTGCATATCTCAGCTGCTGTTGCCACGTTTTTAGATGTAAACAACATTCCGTGTCACCGAGTGCAAGCGCTTGGATGAAGCCGAATGCAGCCAAACGACACAAAAAAAGAGAATTATTTCGAAGACGTTTTGGTTTTATATAAAAGAAAATCACTAATGTTTATTTATTTAAACATGAAAATACAGACATTCATTACAATTTCTCGCAATCATCGTTAAATGACTTTTTTGAGCTCTATTTCCTTATATAGATCTATCAGGGCGGAGCAACTGTCATGACGTCAAACCTCATTATGACCTCATTACCATATTATCTTCATGTGTAGCCTTAACTGTACTGCGAAGAATGGAAATAGCCATTGTTAATTGGCAATACATCGTCGATATATCTAAATGTCGAGTTGAAGGCCACAGAAAGTGTTTTCTTCTTTTCACGTACAAGATTTTGGACAAATTCTGCTTCATATGAATACAAAAAAAGGTCTGCTAATAACGGGGCGCAATGGGTACCCATGGGAATTTCAATAGATTGTTGGAAGACCTATTCGAAATATTCGATTTCAATAAATCTACACTGGCCTGAGATATTTTACAAGTTCAAATGAATATTATTTGTGAATAACTTGCCATACATGTTACTTTTGAATTTCATTTGTATGATATTTTGTTTAAAAATCGGTTTCTTTTGGGTTTTTTTTTTTCGTTTTTATAAAGATATTATTCAATTTTTCAGAATGTATTTTTCATAACTGCTGGCAGAAAACAAATAATTTACCTACCTACCCAACTTGAGATTTTGGGGTCAGGTTAGGGGAAACAAAGATATTTTTAATGATGGCCTTATGAAAGAAACTTGTTAAAACATATACTGTGGAATCATTTAAATTCGTGGGGGTTAAAGTTCGTGGGCAAGCAAAATTTTATTGGTTCGTGGGGATGTAATTTCGTAGGCAGCTCGTTTATTTTGTAGATTTAATTAATCAGTACGTTGACAAAAAAATTGTTCGTGGGGATGTATATTCGTGGGTAAGGGTGACATACGAAATCCACGAACATTGATCCCCCACGAACAATGATGATTCCACAGTATAACTATGCTTCTGTATTTCTGTATAATTGTTGTTTCACATGTCTTATTCTTATATCTGTAGCCTCTTTTATTTTGTGGAATGCTTCATGCTTAAGCGACTCTTAAAGCTTGATAAGACCGTAAAGCCCAGTGTAAGTCTTCCACAGTATGCTGACAGATCCCTAGTATCTGACAGGATATGTCTCTGAATAGTACAGGAAAATGTCTCCAATCATCATACAGCAGCTGTAGTTCTGTCAGTAACTGTAAATACTGAGATCTATGACCTAGTCTATAGTGTGATAACACTAACAGCATATATACTATAAGATACGGCGATACATTTAAAAGTGGCTCTCCATTTTGTTGACTCACATTCTGTTCTAAACTTAATTCTTCAATATAGAATTCGTCATTTTCTAAATGTACAGTATTTACCCAGGCTATATTCATCTTTTTAAACAAAGAGAGATTACGCAGAGATTCACTGTAAAACCTTTTATCTATCGGTTTTTCATAGATGGCATAGGGCTGAGATAGTCTTTGTTTAGTGAGATACGTGATTTGTAATGTACTATCATATCTCCCGGTTCTTTAGTAATACAATGCTAGAAAAAGTAAATTAGACACGGGACCTAATCGTTATGCCAGTTTCAGCATATTACAAATCATTCTGTCTAAGTTGTACACATCTTTATGTGTGAAATATGAAGCACTGTTTTCCATTGCGCGGGTTAAATTAACGAGAGTTTCAGCTGTACAAAACTGTACTGTTAATAATTGGTCAGGTGAGAGCCATAAATGTGATACCTTTTCAATGCATTTCAAGAAGAGATAAGAATCTGATAAGAATCTGAAATATTTCGAGCATTCCCGAAATATCTTTATCGGCAATAGCCATAGATTCTCCCTCAGCAGATGACATTTCAAAGGAGGGGCTACTGAGGGCTGGTTCTAGGATTGATCTGAGAGTTGGACTAAGCAGTAGACAGGACACACCCATTCTGTAATACCGATAAAGCTGTTGTAAAAGGGATTCACGTACAGCACCGACTACTTTGTTTATGAACATGTTATTAAGTGAAATAAAAAAAAAATTGGAAACACTCCTCGATGAACACAATGAATGAGATATTTAAAACACTTCCAGAAACAATCTAGTAAATTGTTTTGGCACCATTTTAAGTTTCCTAATTGTATATCCAGAAAACTGTGGTCTTTATGAAATATGAATACAGTACTGTTTCCTTTCTGTGATTGATAACTTCTTTCAAAAATATTTTCAGAAGTCCGTAATACAGAAATTGTGTATGATTCATGGTAAACACGAGGTGTTTTTCGGCTTGAGAAAACGATAATCTCCATTCCAGTTCGTTAGAAGTCGATTCAGTTTTACTTCCAATAGGCACACAGTGACAGTTATTTCTTAGAATTTTTTCCAACAGCAGTACAGGTGGCCATGTATGGCTTCGGCATCTGTCTATCCAACCTCTTAATAACTTAGGCCAACATAATGTGGCAAAACAAAGAGCATGGTCGAATTCAATAGGCCCTATGTAACCCCTCGCAAAAGGACCATGAATGACCATATTCGTTCCTCGGAATTGTCTACTATCCGCAAATAACTGAAAAGATTTTTTGCTCTCTATAGATAACTAGATATATAAGCTCCGCCATTAAATGGACAAAGACATGGTATCGTAAAAAAGTGACTCGGGGATGTTAGAAGGCTTAGTTTGGTAAATCCTGGTGGTATGTCAGAATCTTCCATTAGTATAATATCATGTGTTGATTTATTGTAAACATAATACTGAGAGATGTCAGTTATAAGTTTATAATTACAAAACCAATACATTGTATCCTTGTCAGATGATGTAAATCTAAAACACTCTCTACAACTACCGCTCTCCATTAATCCCAAATTTCTATACTCATAAAAAGGTTCCCTGATCATCTCAAATATGTCCCTTACGTCCCTTCTGACGACCACTTCTGACGGTGTGCCGATCTCACCACACAGTCCAGCATAAAGAACTTCTGATACACGAGGAATGTGGTCCATTCTGAATATAAAATTATTGAAATAAATAATGAATCCTTTCTTAGAAAACTAGATTATATGTTTTAGAAAAGCAGCGTTTCAGAACAATACATATAATTTGAGATTACACCAATTGATTAAGGATGGATTCTTGTCAGCATTTTACGTCGTCAATGGGTCTCCATATATTATGCAAGTCGTAAAATGCAAAATTCATATTTGATTATACTGAAGGAAAACTATTAGTTAATTTGTCAGTTTAAGGACATACGCAACGTACCTTACCTACTGATAATTTTTCGAGATATTTTTAATTTAAGATTATAGTGCCATCAGATGTTCGTAGACAAAAAATCAGCATGCAATACCAGGGCTTTTGAAAAGATATCAATTGATGAAAATTCTTGTATAATTCAAACAAAAATATACAAAAATAACTGAACATATATTCTAGATGTTTTGTTTATCCAAACTTGTTTTAGAAGAAGTGTACAATAGCATATATAGACATTAAAATGTAGCACACAGTTCCTTTAAGTATTGGAACTCTTCAACTCCAGGGAAAAAGACAATAATGTTCAAACTACGTTGCTTATGTCCTTAAGTAATGTTGAATCTATTTCTTTTGAAATAAATAAATTTTTCGTAATATTTTCTTTAATTTGCGACAATTGCCATAATATTCGCAGTTCAGTAGCGAATGTCAACATGTCCAAATCATTTCCCGTAGAAAACCCTGCGAGGGTCGTTTTGTAAAATCTACAAACTGTGAACATTATCGAAGCATTGCAGAAGCCCAGGGACAGTAATCATATTAGTTATTTATGCCCGAGGCATTCCGATCAGCCAAAGGGAAGCTTGAACTTGAAGGTCACAAACACGTGCAAGATTGCAGATCCACGTTGCCTCGTCTGATGTTATGTCGCGTGCAGTGAGCATGTAAGTTAGATATATATGTCTGAAGATTTTTATAATTATGAAATTAAATTACATGCTGGTTTGTATTGATTTATTGGAATTCGCACGGAAATTATAGATCTGTTATCAATATTTCGTCTGCTTATTCCCGCGACTTGTCAACATTTGAAGAGGATATATTTCGTGTGTTCGTCAGGTTTATGAATAATAATTCACAAAAATAGCATTTCTTGTATATGATTACAACAAATTATATATTTTTAACTAGCCTACTTTGTTTAAGACAACAATCATCAAGTTATTAGAAAAGTAAGGTGTTCCGCTTGGGTACAAATCAAACGGAAAAATGACTTGATATTGTATGTGGAAATATCAATAATATTGAAACACACAATTGTCTAATGAATAAAGCAAAATGAAACATTATTGTTAAAAAACTATTTATATTATTGTTTTTTACTTTTCTGTACTTTTAGGATAAAAAATATTTATTTATTTATATCTAATACACTATAATATGAGACATTATATTATACATGTGGTAGAATCTATTAAAATATCTTCATTCATTTAAATCAATAAATGAAATACAGATGAGATTAGTTGTTTAATCTTATAATCAATTTCCATTAATTTAAAAAAATAGTCTAAGGGATGTTCATGTTTAATTCTTAGACTAGAAAAAAAGACTGGAGGTCAGAATGCAGGATGATTGAGCAAGGGGTGCTGGCAGATGGACTATTGAGGTACATGTATAAGAAATATGGACACAACTTTATCTAACTGTCATGTAATGCAGCATCTGTGCTGCAATGTAAAATATATTAGTTTTTTTTTTTTTAAATTATAGGTCAACAAAAAATTTGGACTTTCACCAGGTGGACACATGTTCAGCAAGAAATTCTCACATCAAATGAATGATGGCTGTCTGTGGAAAAGAGATTTTCTCAGAATACATCACGTCAGAAGCAGGAACTACATATTTATCTGATCAAAGAAATTTTTTGTAGCAATATGGAAGTCAATGCATGTTATCAAAGTCACTGCTGCTTGTTGCATGATTCCATTCTTGATTTTTTTTCAGAAACTTTCCGTCAAAAGCAGTTTTATTTATAATCATATAATGTTTAATTATTTGATTCCCAAGTACCCGATACAGTGCACGCTTTGTAGAATATGATTACTTTACAAAATCTTTGATTCAAATTTGAAATCTTACTCCCAGAGTGAATTTTTGAAGCATTATCTTTCATTAGATTACAGTGTGAAGATTTACATGTACTGGCATTACAACAACTTGTAAATGATATACACCTAGCTCTATGTATTCAGTTGCTTTACAGTTTCAAATACAGTTAAAATCTTAAAATACACTTCTGAAAAGCATAAAAATGTGCCTGCCTTAGATCATTTAGTTAAAGGGTAATTTTTAGCAAGAGCATGCTGAACAAAATTACTGGTAGTGGCCGGGTTAAAATTTAGATTTTTACAAATGAACTACATATACATGTACTTGCAGTAGAAACCCTTAAGAGGTAATTTTTTATTCAATTTCAGTACAAGTTATTGACACTGATAAATAAATGTTTGTGTTACAAATTCTCAAAAAGAAATTTCATCCTTGAATAAGTATTTTGCATCTAAATGTGAAATTAAGTTTGATAGCTGCATGCATATTATTGTTACAAAGTTCAAAGGATGTCATTTTCAGGCAAAGATGTCAAAGGGCATTTGATTGTCATAAATGGCTTTTTTGTTATCTTAAAACTCCAGAAAATTTTATGCAATATATGATCACATTGAGGAGTAATATTTATTGGTGCTGAACAAACTATATACTTATAAATGTGTGTAGGTATTTATTGTCCCTCGCTTTTGTGAAAACGAGGGGACATTAAATCTCATTCGTCTGTCCATCTGTTTGACACAAAAACTTTAATCTTGGCCATAACTTTTGAGTGAGAAGAGATTGGGCTTTTGTACTTCACATGTACATTACCTGTAACAAGACCTTTCCAAATATACTGTGAATTTTGACCCTGTGACCTTGGCCTTGAAGCTTGACCTACTTTTAAAAAAAAATTAACATTACCTTAAATTGGTCATAACTTTTGAATGAGAAAAGATAGGACTCTCTTATTATACCTGCTCATTACCTGTGACAAGACCTTTCGAAAATATACTATGACTTTTGACCCCATGACCTTGACCTTGAAGTTTGACATACTTTTAGAAAAATTAACATCTCTTTAAATTGGTCATTAAATTTAAACGAGAAAAGATAGGGCTTTCATATTAAATATGTACATTACCTGTAAAAATACCTTTCAAAATGTACTATGACTTTTGACCCCATGACCTTGACCTTGAAGTTTGACCTACTTTTCAAAATTTTTATCTTTGCTGATAACTTTTGATTGAGAATAGTTAGGGCTTTCATAGTTGACATATGCATTAGTAGTGACAAGGTGTTTCGGAGCATGCTGTAATTTTTTACCCCTTTACCTTGACCTTCATGTTTGACCTAAATTTCAAAAATTTTAACTTCGGTGATTACTTTTGAATGACATATGATAGGGTGTTTCTGAATATGCTATGATATTTGACTCTGTGACCTTGACCTTCCAGTTTGACCTAATTTTCAAACATTTCCTCAGTTTGCTAACTTTTGAAGGAGCAAAGATAGGGCATTCATATTTGACAAGTACATTACCTGTGACAAGCATTTCCGAATGTACTATGATTTTTAATCCCATGACCTTGACCTTGAAGTTTGACCTAATGTTTAAAAAGTTATTGCATTGCTAATAACGTTTGATTGAGAGAAGATATGGTATTTCCATTTGACATGTGCATTACCTGTTTCAAGACCTTTCCGATTGTATACTCTGGTTTCTGATATTTTTTTTTTTTACACGTGCATCACTTGTGGGAAGATCTTTTGGATTTTATTGTGATGTTTCACCTCATGACCTTGATCTTGAAGTTTGATGTAATTTTGAGAAGCTATAGTCTTTGCCATAACTGTTATTAATTCAATAATTTATGTCTTTTTTGTATGATGCACAGACAAGACAGGACAAACAAACAAGACAGTTACAATATGCCATAAATAATGGCATCCCATCCACTAAGACAAGTGGGGGACCACAATTCTTTGAATTTGCATGTCGTTTTCAAAACTCAGTCGACAAATGTGAAATATCCAATAATAACATAATACCAGGGACCTTTATGTATATAACTACATATACATGTATAGGCATGTATATTAGTCCCTCTGATATTCATATATTAAGCATTGAATGTCTAGATTCATATGGCATGTTCACTATACATGTATATTGATTTCATGTTTATATCATAAATAATGTATTGAAATCTTTTCTAGTCTATGAAATTTTTTTGTATGATTTTTATCATATTTTTTTTGGAAGGTTTATTAATTATTCCTGGCTATATTGATGGTTAAGTTGCTTTGAATTAGTCCTGTTCATGTGAAGAATGTATGTGATAATTTTTCTGTAATTGCCACTAGAAAATTGATGTATTTTATAAAATTGTCAAACATAACTTATTCATAAGAATAAAATGACAGAGGAAATTCGAAATGAATATTTTGAATATCATTAGTGTAAAATACCATAAAAATAGAATGTAAACATGTAACTGGTAGAAATGAATGTATTTATGTCACAATTACACCAAATTGATATATTTTTGGGGATTAAAAATCTTTCTTATAGACATTAAAAACACTATGTTAATTGACAATTTCGGAAAGTATACATGTGTAGAGAAGATTCGGGCTAATTTTTCCCCGTAATTTGCCTGATTACTGTATCTTTTTTACCTTGTAAATTAATCTTGAACCTTGGAATATTCATTACACAAAAATCTAAATATTTGACATTATATGGTCAATTGTAAAAATTGAGATGAAATTTCATGTAAATTCATGAAAACTGAGAATTTTGAAAAAAAAATATCGAGGAAATTCGGATGAAATGTATTTATTGAATATAAAGGATTTCATGTTATCTTTTCACCAGCTCATTTCATATGAATTAGTCATTAAAAATAAGTAACAACTTTAATTTTATGGTGAAAGATATTTTTTCAGTCAGCAAAATTTATTCATATGCATAAATTTCAAAACTTCTCTGTGTATAAATACTGTTTTTAGGACTGACTTTCAAATGACCTTGACTGAAAATCAAGGCCGATGACACCAAAGTTTTTGGATGTTAAAATAGTGTAAACAGTCTGAGTATTGAGTATTCAGAAAATCAAGATTCTGCCATTATAAGAAATATGAGAAGAATCCATCCTTAAGAGGTTTATATGCTTGCTTAGGATAAACTTAGTGCTGGTGAATTTAAAGGATTATCCTACTTTAATATTTAAATAATTTGTAAAATAAAGTTTTCAAAAAAATGCTGAACACACATAAGTAATTATGACGTACAGAATACCTGATTAATGTCTTTATGCAAATGGCGGCTTGTACATAATAAATTAAACGGGAAATTCCATTTGGCAATTTATATCAGTTTTTCGTTTAGCTTTAAAGCACATCAAATTCCAGTTCTTCCTTTATTACTTTTATGAGACATGTGTGTCAAAGGATAGAGAATACAAAAACAGAGATATAACTGACCAAACTTGGGACAGAGTATTCTAGGGAAAAGGAATCTGAGTCTTTCAAATGAAGGGCACTACATCATTGAAAGGGGCAAAAAAAAAATAGAAAAAGCAAAAATGGGGTGGAAGATTTCAAAATCTTCTTAGGAACCAATGAGCAAGACAATGGGCAAAACACATGAAAGTAATTTGAAATAATTATATACTGATGAAAGATTTACATCGAAAATAAAAGAAAATTCTTTCTCAAGAACACAGGGCCTTGATTAGTTTTTTTTTTATACACATGCATCCTCAGATAATGAAGATAAAACTTTTTTAATTATGTTAATCTTATTAATCAAGTATTTAAATATAATGCAGATTTAAATTTGTTATAATCAGGTACCTGGGGCCAGGATGGAATAATATAGGTATATAATATCATAAATTAAAAATATTTTCAAAAATTTTTTTAATCAAGAATAGAAGCGCAACACTAAATCATGATCATTTACATATATTCCTAGATTGTTCGGATTCACGTTTGTGCAAATTTTAGACTCTATCTAGACTAACTTTTTGAGTGTGTGTAGGGGAAAATCTTTTTTTAAAATCGCCTTTGAAGCAGCAAGGCCACAGTTATTATATTTGTAATCAGATTTCTAGTGTTTTTGGATTCAAGTCTTGATCCCTTAGGGTAGGACCACAATATGGGATCAAAATTTACATGGCATCGTAGAGGGAAAAAATCCTATGATGGAAACCAGGGCAAAGGTAATTCAGGTAAGCATTATGGCCCTTGGGTCTCGTACTTGTTTTAATCAATATATCAGAAAAATGATTATCTTCTTCAGTGATCTTCACAGCTTTTCATTCAATTTTTTTTCTACCAAACATGCACTCAGTTGTATATATTTTTTAATATAGACTATTACCTTATTTTGAATAAAGAATTGTGTAGTTCATACGCAAGTTGTAGTTAATTAAAGGCTCAAATAAAACAATCATGTAATTTTCGTTTTTAATTGGTTATGAAAAATTAATTCAAAAAAAAATAATTGAATTGATAATTCATTATTGTGTTTTTAATTTTTAAAAAAATACATTTTTCCTTTAATCTAAAAAAATATCAAATTTCCTTCTTTCAATCATTTCCTTCTTATTAGAGGAAGGGAACTTAAAAGTCGTGAAGTCGGCTCTCTAATTGATCTATATTTTAATTTTTTTATCTATCAATCTCGAACATTCAATTTGGCTTCAACTGAAAATTGGAGGTTTCCTTCAGTGCTGTTTTTGAAAGGAATGTAAAAGTGTTTTAAAAGACAAGACATAAATTAAACAAAACCAACACATATAGACTTGCTTAGGTTGAATCAACTTGTTTTAATGCTATTATATCAACACACATATTTGGTTTACACTCAGGCGTCTATTTATAAAATAATAGCTAATATAGTGTATCTAAAATCAATTCATAGAATATTTAAAGAAAAGGGGGAATATTAGCCAGCCTTATTAAAATTCTTTTAAAAAAGATTTATTTATTTCTGAGAGAAGGGGAATGTGATCCATTCTGTATATATTAAGATTGGTTTGTAGATTATATTAGTGCTTTTAAAGACAAAATGCTTAAGTAACAATGTAAAGTTTCAATACAAATTGCTGGACAAAAATAAAAATACATATGTATTTTTATAGTCTGAACATTTTCGCTTATGGCATAGCTTCACCCCCGTTCTATGAGAACGTTAACAATCTGATATTATACTAGATATCTGGAAAAATGGGGGAGGGGGCCCGTTCCCCGTGTTCCTATGGTAATGTTCAGTAAATATTTTAAAATTAGAACTTAGACAAAATTATGCATGTATACAAGATCGAACAGCAAAATTCAATCAATCAATAACTTATCTTTCTGTACGGACCTGAGACCATATGCATATTCCAAGTCTATTACAGGTACTGTATTTCGACACTGGTTACACCTTATCATAAAAGGAAAAACATAAAACGAAAGAAGATAAATTCCGTATTTCCTTTAAAATTTTTACATACAGACTGCCATTTTCTGAAAGACAACTATGATGATTAGGCTACTGCATAAAAGGTAAGGGGAGTTCTGGTAACCAGGCTTTTGACCCTCCGTTTTCCCCCAGGGTTAAATTGAAAATTCCAAAAATTATTGCACATCTATAGGACACCACCTATCATATTCTAAAAGATTAATTGAATTCTGCTTAAAATGAAAGAGAAGTTAGATTAAGAAGAAAGTGTGACAGACGGACGGACGGACCAGGATAACAACAATATACCAGAACTTTCTTTAGAAAATGCGGGTATAATAATTAAAAACCATGACATGCGTTGTGCAGCTCATTGAATGGTTTTTTGGTGGACTGCCTCTTAAATGCACTATCACCCGAAGGGTTTGCGAAAGCGACTTTTCACCAAAAATGTATTACCTTAATGAACCTTGAAATAAACATTAGCATGAACATTGGAAAGAACAAATCAGCATCATCGATATATTTGATTACTATGATGCATGTCTTTAATGACCCTTGTGTATAATGTATACTTTTTAAAAATATGGATCCTTTTTAGAGAGTACATGATTAAAATCATTAATTGCGCCCCGTTATAATCATACCTATTTTTCTATTGTATCCATTTTTATTATATACCCAACTGTTTGTCATTCAGTTTTACTGCTAAATTTATGCAATCACGTGACGGTGTGATCTGACGTTCCGGATCACCACACTGTGGTTTTCTGAATCCATATCATCCCTCTCTGAAACTGATGACGTAGTACACAGATAAATGACGTTTTTATTCTCGTGCATCAAAAAGTTCTTTGACAAAATGGTTTGTTTAATGGATAAAAGTTATGTAATCGATCCAAAAAGTTTCCTTTTATTATATTTTGCTAGTTGTAGAGGGGTATATAATAAATTTATCATTATAACAGTAACTTGATCCGAAGAGTCGTATCACGTCAAGTTGACAGTCGCAGATCATCAGATCAAACGAGACGCGAAGCGTCGAGTTTGATTTGATGATCCGCGCCTGTCAACGAGTGTTATAATAATATATATGTATTTATTCAAAACTTGTACATAAGAAGAAAAAACATTTACTGTGACCTTCAACTCGACATTTAGATATATCGACCACTTATTATCAATTATCAATAGTTACTTCCATTCATTTGTCGACTCGATATATCCCTGTGAGCTTGCAATAAAAGATACCACAGAGTCTGGCATATCTGTTTCATATTTAGATATTTTACTAGAAAAGGCCTTAATGGTAACCTAACAACAAAACTTTATGATAAACGTGATGACTTCAACTTTTCTATCGTCAACTTCCCTTACTTATGTACAATATACCTTTATCGCCTGCATATGGGGTTTATATCTTCCAGTTGATTCGATACGCAAAAGCATGCTCCACGTACGAACAATTTCTTAAACGAGGCAAGCTATTGACAATCAAGTTGATGAAACAAGAATATCAACAGGTTTGTTTAAGTTCATCATTTCGCAAGTTCTATGGTCGATACAATGACCTTTTGAGCAAATACAATCCCTCATTAACTAGAATGCTGACTGACGTTTTTCATACTAATTGTAAGGCCATTATTTAAACACTGAATTGTCTACAGATTTTTTCGTTTGCCCGATCATGACAATGAGCACACGGCAGATGTGACCTTTTGACAGGGGATGCTTACTCCTTCATGGAACCGGATCCCGCCTCTGATGTTTATAGAGGTCCGTATTTGTTCTGCTCCCGATTTGTATTGCTTCAATGGACTATTGAGCTTGATTTCTGTTCGTTTTCTCCATATTTTATCATTGTTGATATTGAAGTTTGTTTTGATTTATTCGTTAAGTCGAGTTCACACTTCTTGAGAATTACAAATGAAATATTTAATATTATTCAATATTACTAAGCGTTACTATAGATAACAACGCCAATAAAATTCCATTGGCACTCTGAAACAAACGTACGTGTAGTGTATCGTAATCATAATCAGGGATCTGAAACATCAGAGATAGGATCAGGTGCCATGAAGGAGTAAGCATCCCCTGTTGACTGGTCACACCAGCCGTGTGCTCTTTGTTCATGATTGGGTAGAAAATCTGCGGACAATTCATGATGAAAAGAATGGCTTAACAATTTGTATGAAAAAGTCAGTCATCATTTGATTTAATGATACATGTAGATTGTATTTGCTGACAAGGTTATTGTATCAACCATAGAATTTGCGAAAATGTTGACTTTAAACGAGACTGTTGATATTCTTATATAATGATTTGGATGAAAAAATCAGTCAACGTTCGACTTGACGATAGATTGTATCTGCTTACAAGATCATTCTATCGATCATATAATTTACCAAAATTGATTTTGATCGAGACTCATGATATTGATTTATCATCAACATATTTGTAAATCTCTCCCCATTTTAGGCCTCGTACAAATTGTTTAAACGTAGAACATGATCTTGCGTACAAAATCAAATAGGAGACATAAACTCAATATGCAGATGATAATAGTATATTGCTGCATAAATAAAGGTAGTAGGCGATAAAAATGTTTAGTTGTCAGTTTGCCATCATTGTATTTCTCTTATTAAACATCCAAATATGAAACAGACTTATCAGTCACTATGGTGTCTTTAATTTCGAGTTCAATAAGATATATCGAATCAAGGTTACTAAGTGATAGAACGTATTCGATATATCTAAATGTCGAATTGAAGGCCACAGCAAGAGGATTTGAATAAATCCTAATTCATACTATTTACAGGGTTATCCCCCCCCCCGTTATTTTCACCCTTTTACACTTGCAAACAATTTGCCCCGTTTTAAATTTGTCCAGTAACAGTTCTGTTTAAGAAATTATACTATGTTCTTTGAATTAGCCCCGTTTTAATTTCGCCCGCTTATGAGTAGGGCGAAAAGGGCGAAAATAAAAAGAGGGTGAAAATTTCTCGGTATACAGTATGTATATAAAACAGGTCTGCTTATAAAGGGGGACAATTAAAACATGGGAATTCCAACAAATTGTTGGAAGACCTGGTCTCCAAAAACTATATAGATAATGTCAATGATAAACCCAGGCATCTTTTTAATATCAACCTTGGAGTACATGTGTTTAGAGTCAGAATAAGTTTTAAACAAAAATAGTTTAAAGATGACCAATGTAACGGTGAATAAATTTATGGGGCCCATTTTTATTGAGAAACAGTTGTCTTTGATATCAAAAAGTCTGGTCTTTCATTTATCGTAGTGATTGGAATTATGCAGGTAGGTTAAGGCTTCCCGTAGAATATCAAAGTGCACTCTGTGCCTTCACATCTCTGAACTACCAAAATATGACGTCATAATAGAAAATGACGTCAAGTCACTGCAAACTTGAGGTGTTAAGACGGGGAGAGTGTCATGAACTTTACACTTTATTTCAAACTACATGTAAAGTGTTAGATAGCTATTGCAAAATTCACAGGTCGTTAAAGGTTTTTTTAAGTCTTATATGTCCGAATGTTTTAAAAATACACCGCCTACCTACCCTTGATTGAAATTCAGCATGTTCAAAATGCTTATGAAAAATATACTTTTGAAATGTACTCTGTTTTATACCAGTGGTTGGAGGTAGAATTTATTTTGTGTGTATAAAAGAGTCTGGCGCAGGTGATTAATGAGGATTAATCTGAGAATTTTTGTGGAAATCTGTAAGAGGTTGTTCTCTAACTGAATCTTGCTTGGGACAAATGTGTGTTGGCTTTGTTTTGATACAGATTACGATATTGTGTGGAAAACACCCTCGAATTTGTAGGTAAGTTGAATTTCTCAGGCAATATTTTGTATCTAAGCAATACTATGACTTTTCCCAAACACATTTCTGATACACAAGGATACGATGAGTTAATTTATATAACAAAATGTTAATAATTATTGTGTTAATCAGCTGCGCCGAAGCGATTTATATGAAACACTTCAAAAAATTATAAATGACCGTCACGTGATCAACAAAGTCAAGTGATATCATAACAAATATGTTAATATATAGCCGAGGAAACCCTCTATATAAATTGGAAATTCAATACTTATAAATTAAAACCAAAACCGACCTCGCAATGACATATTATGTTTTGAGCGCATTTTAAAGCTTCGGGAAGCCTTAACATAGCTGCGTAAGAATTGAAAAGTCGTACTTTTGATTTTATTAATTTACTAGTAGGTAAAATTTATACCTGAGTCACATTTTAGCCGATGGTCGTGCGATAAAACTTTTCTGGTATCTTCGGCTGAAAAAAAAACATGATCGGGCTAAATTGTTATCGGGCGACTCGGAGCATTCACATCATTTCCTAGGATCACCGATGACTTAAAAAGTTTAAATATTTGAATTTTGTTTGATTTTGACCATCGGCCGACATTTTGCAAAATCCTAAATGTCCACCGACCAAATACCGACTTAATAAACTGTCGGACGATGATCGAGAGTATTCAGTGGCTGTGAATGGGGAGTGAATTGGATTTTGTGATTTTATAGATTGTAAAATTTCCTTGGACTTTTTGAGTATAAACATTTGATCATGATTTATACCATTTCTCGAATATGTTGTTGAACAGAACTCCTGGAGTTTCTCCTTCACTGCTGTTGCTGCTATATTTTCATGAGGAGCAAAGAAAGACACTTGCTAGAACATTCACTAGAATATGCTATGTATTTTTGCTTGGAAGGATTATTGTGGAGTTATGGAATCAAGTATAGGTATAATAAATGGAATTTTTAGAATATTAAAGATATTTAAAACTGATGTATGATTATGAAGAAACTTGTCCTTAGAAAGCTAACTAAAGGGACCTGTTGATATAATTTGGATTACCACTTGTAGAACTAAATCCAAGTACTTCTAAAATGCAATTGAAAAAATTAACCTTACAAACAAAAATTATGTTGTTACCTGCTCTGTCACCTGGGACCAGTAAATATAAATATTGTAAAAAATTAAAATCAAAATCAATGTTCTTACGATTTATGTGATAAAGCCAACCAGCTTTCTTTATCTTCCAGGCATATATTAGCCACCTTTCATAATTTCTCACTTCCCATTTTATGCTACTGTAATCGAAGATTCATGGACCATAAAATTTAAATCACTTTTTAAATCACTTTTTATTCGCGACTATTTTATTTTCGCTTAATTACGCAAGGCGGTATACTCGCGAAATATTCATTCTCGCGCATATTTTTAGGAGTAAAGATTACATAAAACAGTAACCTAGAGTTGTGAAAATTTTGTCTCACTTACGAGGGTTGTCCCAGCGTCGTTTTGTAGTAACCCAGTGTCATACATTAAAGAAACTTTCAAAATAACTAAAACTACTAACAACTAATATTTTTAATGTAAAACATTGCGTAATTACAAAGATTTATCCTAATTAAATGAAATAATTCAATGTTTGATGTAAAGAGGCGGCGCAATCTCAAAATTTGCTATAAAAATCGGTATATAACATGTAAAATCTCGCAAAAAAGAAATTTCTTGTCAAAATTTTCTGGCATAAAAATGATAGTTTCTCAAATGATATAATTAACTATCTTTATTCCAGTTTTAACACATATGCCTTCATTAATAAGAATTTTATAACGTTTATTTGCACTGCTTAGACACTCTATAACAACAAAGATGCAAAAGTTCAACACTACGCCGCATACTGTGAAACATAATTTTCGTATGTATCGAAAGCTTATATTCTATAGTACTTGGAAAGTGCTGCTAGAATCGTGTGGTTAACATAAATTGATGACAATTCCTTGATCGTATGTATAAAATGTATAATTCTGGTAAGGTTTCATGCGAAACTTTGGAATATTTTTTTCTGTGTTTGGAGAGTAGGATTCTAGCAGCACTTTTCATGGTCCAGTGATGTTTTTACATAATCATTTTCACAAAAAGAAATGAATTATTCCCGGGGTAGTGTTGAACTTTTCACTTTTTCATTAAGGCAATTTTTTCTATTTATAGACATCACGTGATGACGTCGTAGTGGGGTGCTTCTTTTAGCCTAAGACTCAATGACTTCTATACAATGGATAATAATAGTAAATGTTTTATCTATGGCTTTTCCGATTTATCAATGTTAAATTTTACGAAAAAAGTCTAAATTCGCCGAAATATGATCTGTGTACTGCTTTAAGGTACCCGCGTGACGTTTACGTATTTTTTGACGTCGAAGACTGCGCCGGGTGGTAGGGCAAGGTAACATTAAAATTCTAATTAAACGTACGTTTTTCAAGTAATGATGTTAAAACTTCGTAATTTATCAGCTATAAACACACTTTATACACCCACAAAATTATACTAAGATACGTTGATTTCTGCAATAGATATGAACTCAGTTTACGGAATTTTGGGACAACCCTCGTATATATACCAAACATGCACCTATCTCGCGAAAATAAGATGTCTCGAAAATTTGGTATTCTTCAGTCTCTTTCGTCTGTTCGTTCGTCTGTTTGTCTGTTGTCTGTTATTTTTCACCAGCATCTGTTTCTCTGCCAACCTTAACTTTGAATGGTTGCCACTAAGGCTTTCTAAATTTCACGTATTTGTATTCCCAATGACAAGACCTTTTTGGGGGCAACATTTTTTAATCTTTACCTTGAATTTGACCTACTTTTGGCAAAATGTTACCAAACTTTAACCATGGTCATACTTTCGTAATAACTGGAAGCTATATTTCATATGTGAACTCCTTGTGACATGACCTTTCTGAAATTGACCTATGAATTTGACAGACGTTTGAAAAACTTAAACATTGGACATAACTTTCGAAATGTGGTGCTAGGGCTTCTTTTAATTTCACAAGTGCATTTCTTATGAAAAGATTTTTCTTTGTGTATTCACATATTTGAACTTTGAACTTGACCTTGTAGTTTTTACTTTTACAAAATTTTACTAAACTTTAAACTTTTTTCCTACTGCATTTTTCGCGGACTGCTCCCCGTACCCCAGTACTAAAAATAGCGCCACGCGACATTTCATAAAAACGGGTGGTAACTTTGAATTCTTTCTGACCACAGTAGCTTGATTCAGATGCTTGTCGATTATTACGTTGGGCATCATTACTGACAGCTTTGTCTTTTTTTGTAAATCTTTTCTTTTATAGTGAACACGTTGGAATTCACCCAAATTATATGTGTACACGAAAATTAACACTCATGATAATGATCATCAGCTGATTGACTCTCAATTGTCACGCTTATTATATTCGCTGATCAACGGCCGTCGTGTTTGTTTAGCACAGTCCGCTTTCTCCCAATAGGGAGGTACATGCCAGTCGTAGTATAAACTCAATTAACTAATCAAGTCATTTAAAAGTAGGTATCAATACTGAATTGCAATAAAAATTGAATCGTTGCGGCCGCTGATTTTGACAATGGCGCCACTCGTTTAACCATGACGCACATAAATTTAACCATTGCGGGCCGCCATGGAAAAACCCCTTGTGGAGAACCTTTTTCCTTTCTTTTACATGAGGAATTTATTTCAGTTTTATTTAGAATTAAACAATCTTGAGAAAGAGCTATTTTTCAAAATAAATAATCACGCTCTTAGTGACACATTTTTCTTTAAAATGCATTGGAACTTAATCTATGTTAGCTACATTTAATTCAACCCCCAGAGACCCTTGTTTTAATGTTACCTATTGTCAATCGCAACTTCTTAGCCTTTTACGACAAGTTCAGAAAAACAACCTCGAATATGTAACGTAGGCGCCCATAACAACCTCTCTTATCATAAACATTTTAAAAAAAATGTAGGGACACATTAATGTCTGGCGCTAAACTTCATTACATTAAATGATACCACCTCAAATATAGTTCAGAATGGACAATCAATCCTGTCTATCCAATACTCTATGACTGGAAGCGACTCCATTTTGTATAAAAATTTTACATCCGGTGATGTAAATACATTCGAGGTGTTTTTCCGAGCTTCCCGGAACGACCCGAGAAAATGTGATTGACCTATTATTTCCAGTTTTTTTCCAACCCAACCTTTTTTCCCTTTTTTACATATACTCCCGCAACTGTAGTTCTAATGTACCTCATGGGCTATTAACTGATTATTTTAATTTATTCAAAACATAAAACAACACAAGTGAGAAGGTCATCAGAAAATCGACATTTTATTATGCACAAATCATGATGTATTTCAAAGCTATTTTCTACTACATACCACAAAAGACTGGATGCCCTACAATACTTTTTGACCAAAGAACCATGCAGCTCAATCGGATAACACTGAGTGTTTTAATAATTTCAATTTTATTTATGAATAATTTCTTCACATAAAAACGATAAATATTAACAATAAAAGTTTTCAGAAGACCCAGTTTCAAACAAAAATACTATACCATGTCATGTGATTTAAATTAGTAATAAAACTGTATAATTACGTAGTCAGATAAAGCAAATCCATATATTCCTGGTTATTATTGATACATCTTTTATATGATCTTACGAGCATAATCTCTTTTGGTAAGATGTGCTTTATTTTGACAGAAAAATAATTTTTAACAGGTTGAATTCCAAATTTAGGTGCGAAGAAAAGGACATCAAACAGCAAAACTCGTCCATGAAATCTATAGGGACCTGACACTCTAAATCAGACTTTGTGACATTTTTTTCCATATTGATACATAATTCTTGATAGAGTGAAAAAGTGAAGAGTGTTTCGGTGGCTTTATAATGGGTACTTGATCTAAGGCCCGATTCATCAGGGGTTCAACTTAGCAGTGTATTATTATAATGGTAAATATGATCTAATAATTATATCGCTAAACGAAAACCTGCTCAAAAGCTCAAGATCGAATCTCTTAAAGACAACTTACAATGCATGGTTGCAATATTTACAAGTTTACTAGCTTAAGTTTTAACTCGACTATTTGATTTTATGGTGCAGGAGTCTTTGCCCCCCTCCCCCTTTGGATTTGCAACTGATATATATTTAAAAAAGCCAAATATTGCAGCTTTCAAATATATTAACAATGAACATCATCCGAATAAAATCGCCAAATACGCGTACATGTACCTTTATATTTCATAGGGTAATCTGAAGACATTTATACTAACAACTTCACAATGCTAAAAATTTTGAAATAAAAAATAACTAGAATATCACCAAGAGGAAAATTAACAAAACATCCCTGATACCGTATACAGGATTTCTTTAGCAGTTGTAAAATTTGCCAATTTTAGCTTTCTCAAAGGCATGCCAATAATTTTTGTGGAAATACGTTTGGCGGACACAATGTTCCATGTAGAAGCGAGGACATTTATCTTCCAGTTGAGTTTTTAGCACTTGTATGTTTGTACATTTCAGTTCCGATATATGCAAGACATTGATTAAAACCAGAGGAAAGATATATTGATAACAGACTGACCAAAGTTATCCTTCTTGTGTTCAGTACTTTTAGGTTACAAATTAAGCGATTAAAATTCTAGCGGGTTACTACCAAACCGCTAAAATAAGCAAAAGCAAGGACCCCGCTAAAAAAATCTCGTTAATAGGTATTTTTAAGAATGATTGTAACCTGTGCCGAATACACATAATCAATTTTTAGCTCCCTGAAGACTTACTAAAAATAATACTAGTCAAAAAGATTTAATTGTTTCAATTTTTTTATTATTTTATTATTTAAGTACAAAGTACACAATACAAATAGATCTGCACTCAATTCAAAGTCTTTATATAACTTGTCACAGATCTTCGGCTAATCTGCGATGTCCGATATCAGCCTCTTGAATAAAAATATATGGCCTTCAATTTTACTTCTTATACAGGGATATTTCTTTTAATTTATACAAGTAAAAAATATGTGATCCTTTCGCGAAAAAAATAAAACGCATGTCATGTAAAATTCATAAGTGCTGAACATGTACAGAAAATAAAATTCATAGCAGCATATTAAACAACTGTCACTGTAATAATTGTACATACAAAATCTTACAATTAAAATTTAAAAAAAGCACTTGCTTTTGGATACCCAGCAAACAATAAATCACAAAATTATTAACTTTACCGGAAGATGCATGTGACAGTTAATTCAAAGGTGAAAACGTCCGAAAACTACAAAATGAAAAAAAGAACGTAGTGTAAAACAACGGCATCCTAACAAAGAGATAAGTCTTAAACTTATAATAACCCAACACTTGATCAATTGCTTACATATCACAACTAATAATTACTAAGAGTGTTTTGGAGGTATTATTAGTGTGTAGTATTTTGGTAGTAACCACTGGAGGAGTTAGCAGCCCCCTAAACTTCCAAAGATTAGGTTACATGTGCACTAAGATATAATTATTCATAAATAAAAGGAAAGAATTAAGGGGAAAATATAATTATATTTAAAATGTGCCCATCAAAAGACGTTGAAATAGATAAATTCAAAAAATATCAGCTTTGATACCCTTGGTTATCATCGTGAAGTGGCTTACACTTAATTTCAACCATCATTATTATGAAAGAAATTGTTTTCCCAGTCGGCGACATCCACATTACAAATTTATTATTGACTACTTGATAGCAAAAATTTTTTGGACATATAAAGATACTTAACATGGCTCTTTTTTTTTTAAAGAAAAAATCTCATTAATCTCGGAAATGAAGAAGAATGGTTTTATTTATAGGTAAAAATGGTAATTTTTGATCGCTAAGATCGAATTAAAAATACACTTTATTTTTTCCTGCTAAAATTTCCTGAACATATTTGCAATGGGGGCTTATTATTAGACAACACATTACTCTTATTTCTCTAAAATTGAGGAGTTTCCTGGGGCTTCTCCCCCTGGACAGCACCTAGACATATTAGAGACCTCAAGGCAGCCTCTAGACCCCAGCCTCAGAAAATATTTTTCAACTCCCCGCCCCCATCCAAAATTTCTGGATTCGCCTCCTGGATACGTTGTAAGGCCAATCTTATCAGATGTCCACCTTATGCACTCATCAATCAATCTTTTTATATTTAAATTTCCTTTGGGTTTAATTTTGATCTTAAAATCCGATCACGTATTTTACTGTATGTAATCGTCTTTAGATACATTAGGAACAGTGTTTATATCATTTTCCTTTGGTTTTATGAGAAGACTTTTTCTATTTGCAGATATAGTTTCTTGCATTAGTTGGTTCGGTTTCTTATTGTTTATATCTCTTTTTAGCTCTACTGGTCAGAGACCAGAAAAGCTTATGCGATAATTAGTTGTCCGTCTGTCTGTCTGTAAACAATTTTTCAAAATGCTACTCCTCCTACAGTTTTGGTCCGAATTCAATATAACTTTGCACACAAGTAGACTACACTAAGATACATGATTCTGTGTATCTGTTTTTGATTTCGATGAACGGTGTTGCCATGGTTACTAAAAATAGAAATTTCCCCCGACTTACCCCTCCCCTTTTATGTTGTGACATTAGCGCACGTCACAATATAAAAGGGAGGTTAAATGTCAGAGGAATCGCGGATTAATCAGCGAACTCTTAGCTCACATATAGTGGAATAAATAGGTCTTCAGGCACTTCCATAGAATCATGGCCGAATTAGAAAGCGCATCTGGGGCCCGTTTTACAAAAGGTCGTAAGTCATAGATTTGGTCGTACGACCGACCTTACGACATACGACCGTTTTACAAAGATTTGAGACTTGCGAGTTACGACGAAATTCGGTCGTAAGTCTACGACCACCAAGAGGTTGTCGCAAGTCCTAAGTTTCGTCTCAAAGTTGTTCTGTAAGTCGTTGTTACTATGGTAAATAAAAATATTCATCATGGCTGCCTTTCTTGTTCTTGATGTTATTAACAAAATGCACAAAAAGAGAGGTTTGAGGGTGTTTAGAGACAGAAACAACCCCATGGACTATTTGTCCGATGCCGAGTTAATGGAGCGGTACAGATTGCCGAGGCAATACCTCTATGAAATCACAGATTTAGTGCGGGGTGATGTAGAAAGACCAACAAGAAGAAGTCATGCTGTTCCCGCAGAAATACAAGTACGTACCTTATTTACTGTCTGCATTTTATTGTCCATTCATTCATTACACTACACAGAACGTGCGTCACTTCCTGGTTATTTCGTCATAATTTTGTGTGAATGCCACAAAGGCACGGATCAAACAATTTACAAGTGGCAGGTGCGTGTCAAATTACACTCCGAGACTTTTCTTAATATTTACCACTGGTTACCAGTTTTAATACATTTAAAAAAAAAGGTACACACGGTCACGATTTGATACATTCTGTTGTAAATAATATCCAATAAAATTATAATAAGAACCAACCTGAAAATATTTTTTTTCTTTTATACTTACAGACTTATCTATAAGTATATTAATGTCCTCAATGTCGCCTAAAATTATCTTTTCACTCCATCATCGCAAAATTTTAAACAACTGTAAATATCTATCAAAACAAGAGGCTCATTTTCTACATAGCTCACCTGAGTATGCCTTGTTAGTACATGAATTAAGAAAAGTATCAATTTTTAAACAAGCAAACTGAGGAAAATATTGTATGATTGCTGATCTTCATATAAAAATTTTAAAGAAAAGATCTTATAATTTTATGTCTCTATAATTATTTTAAATACATGTATACTTCACGGAGTGGACAACAGATTTAGCCTAAAACTGCCCTTCACATACATGCGTTTAGGTAAAAGTGTGAGAATTTCATAATAGTGGATTCCATCTTTGCATTGTGGGGTTTGGTCTGCTTCTTTGTGGGGAGTACAGCAAACCAAAAACCCCTCTGACTGTTGAGATGTTTAAAATATCCTAAAAGAAGAAATAATCAAAAATCTTGGAGAAATCATAGTCTTCACAATTCAAAATTAAAATCAAATGAATTTACTATAGGCAGTGTTAAACCAAGATATACAGAGAGAAAGAGAGAGAGAGTTTCCTTACAAGAATTACCCCTGGATGTTGAGCCATTTCTTAGCTCCAAAATGTGCATTAAAATCAGTGTACTGAAATACTATACAAAACTTTCTTTGTTTTCATAAACTTTCATAGGTATTAGTTTTTGTAGATCAAGTAAAATATGTTTCAGAGATGTTTGTAATTTTGAATACTCGTTTAGAAAATACATGAACTCTTTCTTCTTAATGTTTGTTATTCCACTGAACAATCTATTTTGTGCATCACCCAACAATTTACATGTGATCCAAGATTATCATAATACATGTAACTATATATATAACTTTTATCCCATGTTTACCCCTTTATCCCGTGGATATGACTCATTGAATATTTTTTTCATATCCCACAGTTAAGTGCAGTTGTGACGTCACAATGGTATTTGCATTAGCGTGATGAAGTAAAATAAAGTGGAGTTCCTATATAAAACAGTGTAAAACATTGTTTGTGAAGTATTAAACATGGGATAAAAAGAATCTCCCATGATTTGTAGTTGGATATGACTTTTATCTAACTCGTTGTGTGTTTTTATCCCCTCACCAAGGCTCGGGGATAAAAAACACACAACTCGTTGGATAAAAATCATATCCAACTACAAATCATGGGAGATCCTATATATACACCACATTAATTTTACATTTATACTTTTTACATAGTGACTTCTGCGTTGAATAAAATAAGGTCTTGTCACAGGTAATGTACATGCGAAGTATGATAGCCCTATCTCTTCTCATTCAAAAGTTATGACCAAGGTTAAAGTTTTTATGACTGACAGACTGCTGAATGAGATTTAATGTCCCATCACTTTCGCTAAAATGGGGAAAAAATTAATAATATAGAATTTGTGTTAAGTAATGTCAGTAATGAATGACAAGTTATGGAGGTCAACAATTTGCTATTTTATTGACAGGTTCTAGCTACAATAAGATGCCTCACAAAGGGAATATTCTATTCAGAGTGTGGGGACCTGCATGGAATTTCTAAATCGAGTGTATGTGTTTCCATGGACAGAGTTTTGACGTCCCTCTGCCACCGCATGCAGAATATCTCATTTCCTTCATCTGATGAAGATGTACGAAGAACAAAGACAAATTTTTTTTCAAAGGCCAGATTCCCAAACGTGCTAGGCACAGTAGATGGCACTTAGATCAAAATTCAGGCTCCTACCGAAAATGAACCAAGCTACATCTGTAGGAAAGGATTCCATGCTCTAAATGTCCAGGCTGTTTCTGATGCCTCCCTTAGGTATGATTTCAATAAACTAAATCAAAAGAACAATGACCCATATTATTTTCCATAGTACAAGCTGAAAAACATTTGAAAAAGATTCAAAAAGAAAAAAATGAATTTGAAATTTTATATTATGATTAAACCAATGGGTATTTTCTCCTTCTTACTGGTCCATCTTCTTTAAGATTCACAGATTTGGTTTGCAAGTGGCCTGGTGCTGTTCATGACAGCTTTGTGTTTGAAAATTCAAACTTAAACTACATCTTGGGTCAAGGGTGCAACGGATGGCTTCTAGGTGATTCAGGTATGAATTGGGTAAAATTAAATGCAATATAAATATACTGAGCATTCTACACATGAACTTATCAGTAAATCACTACATACATGTAACTGCATTCTAGGCTATCCCCTGAAGTCTTATTTGATGACACCAATAAATATCCCTAGTAATCAAAAGGAAGTGAACTACAACAGCACTCACTGCAGAACTCGTGTTGTGGTGGAGAGGGCATTTGGTGTGCTCAAGTCAAGATTTCGGTGAGTTGAAGTGAAACGACAATGTTCCTGAAATTCATTTCTCTGATGTCATTAAACATCTTCTTTAATACTGTAAAGAAATAATGCTTATATTAAATCCTTTATTTCTTTCAGATGCTTACATCCAACTGGAGGTGTATTACCTTTTTCCACTCAAAAGGCTATAAAGACTGTTGTAGCATGCTTTAAGCTGCACAACAAGTGCATCAAGGACAGACTGCCAATGCCAGAGGTGGACTTTGATATTCGGGCCCAAGGTGAGGAGGAGATCAACAATATCCAAGCAAACGGTGCTGCTCAACAGATCAGAAAGAGGCTGGTTCAATGCTTTTAACATAGTAAGTTTAATGAACTTGCAAGTCAAGGTTTATAAAGGTTTCAAATATAATTGTAATCATGCCATTTTATTTTGTCTGTTAAACATATCAGGCCCATTTTACAAAAAAACTACCAACTAGAGGCCCATGGGCCACATCGCTCACCTGAGTAACTTTGGCCATGCTCTTTTTTACCAGATTTCTCCCTCTTGTAATACCTTTTGTGGCCCCGCCCTTCCCCCGGGGGTCATGATTTGAACAATTTAAAATCTACACTACCCCGGGATGCTTCCACATAAGTTTCAGCTTTTTTGGTCCAGTGGTTCTTGAGAAGAAGATTTTTTAATGACCCCACCCTATTTTTGTCTTTTGTTGATTATCTCCCCTTGTAAGGGGACTTCGCCCTTTATTTTAACAATTTAAACACCCCTTTGCCCAAGGATACTTTGTACCAAGTTTGGTTAAAATTGGACCAGTGGTTCTTGAGAAGAAGTTGAAAATGTGAAAAGTTTATAGACGGACAGATGGACGGACAGACGGACGACGGACAACGGGTGATCAGAAAAGCTCACTTGAGCTTTCAGCTCAGGTGAGCTAAAAACTTTAGTTCATTGTAAAAATTTGCAAAATTAATGATTCTGTTTAAAATTGCTGACGTAAAATTATCTTACTACATTCCCTTTAAAAAGATTAAAACCATATTCAATACAATGTAAATTAGGAAGTTATACACAGAAATAAATTTTGGTCTTAGTCGCAAGTTCTTTTGTAAAACAGGCCCATGATAACTATTGAAAGAAATGTAAAAATAATTATAGGATATGATAATAAATAAACAAATTTTCACAAAGGATTTATGCCCATTTCATTTAATTAAATGTCTTAAACAACAAGACCTTTGATAGTAGGTGACACTGAACAAGATACTGGTTCCAGCTCAACTAAGGGATCAAGAGTTTGAAAAGAATATGAGCAGCAACAGTTTTTTTCTTTTTAATTCAAAACAAATCTCCTTCAGCACATCTAACTTCTTCTTTTCTATCTCAAGTAGCTCTTTCTTCAGCTCCAGTTTCTCTTTCTGAATCTTAAGCAAATTATCTGCCTTGGGGTTATCTAAGAAATAAAATTACAAATGTTCCCATTTAATTTGTATAATAGTTTAATTCTTTAATCTATATTACATTATACATCTGGAGCATTTCAATTTCTGTTGTATAATTCCAAACTTTTGTGAAGAAAAGTTATTCAATTTCAAACTTAAAAATGAACAGTTACATTTTAAATTCCCAAATAATTAATTGATCTACTTATGGATTGACGGAACAAGAGGCCAAAGGGCCTTGACTCGCTCTTCAGATAAATTATACAACCTTCTATTTGAACTTCTAAGTATCCTATATATTTAGATAAAGCCGTAAATTTCCAAAAGTAGATCATCATGACCTATATTTTGGTTAAAAGACTCTGAGAACACAAGATGAATCAACTGACAAAGTGTGATGATTCAAAGCCACTTATCATCTTAAATATTCAGATATAGCCATGAGATTTCAAGAGTAGGTCACAGTGACCTACTTTTTGGAAAACATACTCTGAGACCCCAAAATGCCTCTACTGACAAAGTTCGGTGATTTCAAGTCTTTTATTATTTGAACAATTTTTAATCTACAACATATCCTCATCCTTTTGTGTAAGTTTGGTGATAATCTGCCCAGCAGTTCTTGAGAAGAAGATTTTTAGCAAACCAGTACTTTGTTTTTATTTTTCTAATTATCTCCCCTTGATTAAAGGTCATATCCCTAGTTTTGGTATAACGAGAGCCCTTGGGCTAAGGATTCTCTGTGACAAATTTGATAGAAATTGGCCAAAGGGTTCTTGAGATATGGTTCAAAATCTAAAAGGTTTACACACACCACACAAAATGGCCATAGCATTAGCTTTTTCAGCCTTTGGCTCAGAAGAGCTAAAAATGTGTCACCTGATGTATATGTATGTACCTGCTGTCTCCATAGTGATCTTCCTTTTTCTTGACTTTGTGGAGCAGTCAGGAGGCATACTAGTATCTTTAAGAAATAAATGGTTTAAATTTATAATTTTTGTACTGATTGAATATTTCACATATCAATATGATAAATATTATTCTGTTTTTTTCAGGACTACACCATTTTACAAGGTCATTTTGATACCTATTCCAGGGACTAGTTTCATTTGCAGATGGACAGATATGCTCTTCTTCAATCAATAAACCATCAAAGAAATATTTTTAAACTTTTATATATATTGTTTGTTTTTCATGTTTGTTACCTATTGAATATCACAGTGCTGTTTTGATCACAGCCTGAGCAGTTGGTTAAATTACATGTGAATAGTTATGATACACACACAGAATGGAATAATATACAGTTATGGAATGGGTACTCGGGAAAAAGCAAATTTATGGTTCCCCAAGGGAGGAAACTATTTCTCGAGGCGGCGAAGCCGCCGAAGGAAATAGTTTCCTGCCGAGGTGAACCATAAATTTGCTATTTCCCGAGTACCCATTCCATAACTGTTTTATCATACCGAAACAATCATGGGAGATTTATTAAACTAGAGACTCAAACATTTTTAAAACAACAAAGAGGCATTTAAATAATCACAAATACATGACATCGCATGTCGAAAAGTTTTGACGTCATAGTTACATTGCTAACAACATTATGTCACAGACTCGAGATTCCTTGAACGCTCTGCCCACTGTTCATTTTAATTGGTTAAATTAATTAATAAATATTCATGAGGGAGTAGTCCCAGGGAGTAGCTCCGATTTTTCAGGGAGTAGTCCTCAGATGAGGGAAATTGTATCTTCTCAGGGAAATAGACAGTTTTATGGTATTAATTTTATACAGAATAATAACAATAGAGGTATAATAACAGTATCTAAAATCTTTAGTTGGCTTACCTCCAGCAAATGAGGGAGGAATAGTCTCTGGAACTAGTTCCTTGGTTTTGGAGGCATGTGCAGATATGTAGTTGGAGACATCTACAAACATTTTAGACATCATATCAAGCTTATCAACTCTTAATCATTGATGTGACAAATCCATTTATAATTTGTACAATGTAAAGGAGCTAGTTTGAAATGCTTTGGGAAAAGTTCCAGTATAAACCCAAAGCATTATCAGAATTTGAACAAATAATTTTTTATTATTAAGTTAAGGTTCATAGATACTCTGATAAGAGAGATAACTCTTAATGACATAAAGGTATATTATTCCTTTATAAATTTTCAAATTAAAATGTGTTTTAAAATGTAAAATGGGGGCCCTCAGATATAGCAAGTTAACAATTGAATATGGCAGACAAGTTCCTTTTACAAATGGTGTTCAGCTTTAAGTAATGTGTATTAATGCATTTGTTTGTTCAATTCATTTTAAAGAAAATCATGAAACCACAGTTTACCATGAGATGTGGCTCTAGGAAATTCATTATTTCCACATTCACTAGTGTCAAAACCACCTTCTATCCCAACCACCATGCTATCATCCAGGACAGAAATTATCTACAAAAAGGCTAATGAGCAGTGACAGGTTTCATGTACACCTTTGTTAATTCAAACAATACTTACATGTTATATCTAGAACAGAAAGAATATGTAAAAATTGTACACTAAATTCAAATCAAAAATATAAAGCAGTTTCTAATTTAATGTAGCAAATTCACTAAAGAGAGGAACTTTTTGATTTATTATCTGAATTTCATCTAAAGTTAAACAGTTTACTAATTTGATTGGCAAAAATTATTTTAGGAATGACTCTAATTCTTGGCCAAATTATTCAAGTATAACCTGGTTTGGGTCAGTTTACGCTTTTTAATCCGCAAAGCGGATTATAAAACAGCGTAAACTGACCCAAACCAGGTTATACTTGAATAATTTGGCCAAGAATTAGAGTCATTCCTTATAATTTAATTTTAAAATCATTAATTAACTATGGGTGTAAAATTTTGTTGCTTTTTATTAGTTCAAATTTGCGGCTCAATAATACAACCGTAGTAACGGAAGTACCGGAAGTGAGGGGAAATAAAAACTGATACATAGGCCTAGCAGCCTTGTTGTTTGTTTACATGTGGTAAGATAGAATTATTGTTTGGTACATCTATTAAATCTGGAATTTTCCATGAACCCGAGAACTGGAAATGAGAGGATTGTATGGATACAGATGATTCAGCTGGTTGTCAGGGGGGTATGTCCCCATTACAATTTATACCTTATCTTCCCATGGTTTTAAGTCTGCTGGTGGTGGACCTCCCCCAGTTTTCTTCTGGTCTCTTCTCCTCTCTGCCTCTCTTTTTCTGGTTTTGCTTTGAATGTCTATCCACTTCTTTTTAATGCTTTTCACATCTCGCTGCGTAAAGCTGCAGGCATTTACACTGAAAGAGAGTAACAAAGAGCACGCTTTAAATATGATCAATGATACCACGCTAAACACTTGCCTCTATCAGCCAGGTCCAGTACAATCAGTACATTTACCTACGTAGCTAAAATTACCTACCATAGCTTTATTTACTTACCTCGGGTAGCTTTATTTAGCTATTTCAAGGCAACTTTTCCCAATTTTGCTTTTTATTTTTAAAGACAAAAAGTCGCAAGTAACTGTCTACTAATATTTATTCTAGGTATTATTTAAAAAGCAATCTAAAGCAGGGATAGTTTTAACATTGCTGCGTTTGAACACTTTTAAGGAAGATAATGTATTTCCATTGTTTGAGTAACTGCACAACCTTGTGTGCGATGAGGCGTGGATAAGTATGATTACTTCACATTGTGTTAATGTTAACCAAAACTGGTTTTCTTTATGTCACTCAAGAAGTAACTGTTAGATCACAAATTAACTGTTGTATATAGCCCCAAAACTTTTAGAACTTTGATTGCAATTGCGCAGAAAAAGACACATCTCCAAGAGTGATTTTTCATGAATTGTTTTCAAATGAGTTCAAAGTTGAAAATTTAAATATCACTGCATCTAAGTGCAATTTTCTGCACTTTCTGGGAAAAATGCTAATTTTAAGAAATAAGTTTGAATTAGTAGCTAAATAAAGCTACTTCAGGTAGGTAAATAAAGCTATGTAGGTAATTCAAGCTACGTAGCTAAATCTAGTGATTGTACCAGACCTGTCAGGTGTCTATTTGCATGATTCGATAATTCATCCAGCGATCCAAAAAAGATCTAAATCTTCGGGGGCATCATAAATCGCTATATCATAGATGCAAAAAATTGCACGCATTTCAGACCAATTTCAGTTTTACAAGACTTCTATAAATATATCGTATTCTTATCTTCAAAAGCGCGACCCGATCCCAATTTGATGCAAACCACCATTTTGTGTGAAGGGAGATTCCCCGATTCTATTGGTCGATATATTTATCGTAATATTATAAATTCCAAAATAATGCCGACGGCTATACAGCCGAAAACCAAAAAGTATCTTTTAAAAAAATCATTATTGAAACACTTACAGAGTGAATTTTATTTACTGTCATGTTTAATATCTCGAGGAAATATTCATAGGTCAGTATGATGTTATTTAATGCAAATATGTATATCTTTTCTTAAGCCCCCCCCCCCTCCCCAAATTAAAATATTCAAGAATATTTTTTAAAAATGATATAAATAAAATATTTCAAATCATAACAAATTTCAATATGTCTATTCGTACAATTATCAAGTTCAATTTTGGTAAAGACTACCATGACATTACACTTATAACATATAACGTTAAAAAGAAGGATTTATTTTTAATATATATATATATATATATATATAAATAATTACATGGGGAGGGGGGCAATTTTTTTTCTTTTAATTTCTGATAGAACAATACAAAGTTCTTTTGATCTATTTGGGCATGAGATCAACTATAGTATCTCTTTAACATCAATTCCAAATAATATAACATATACCTCTCCAACACTTCATCCCAGGCTTTAGCCTTTTTGTCTGTCGTCAGAAATGGGGAAAATTTTCCTTTTATTATATCAATGCGATCTGCCACGCAATCAACAAGGGCAGAGATCTCTTCTTGTCGCCAATTTTCTTTTCTAGCCATTTGGGAAATAAATCGTCTGCGCGTCATCGCGTCTTGGTTCGCGCGGTATCCAAGGTATTTTCATACCTTTACACGCTAGAGAGTTCCGTTATGACTTGCGAGGAAAGTTACGATTTAGGAGTTACGACATGCGATTACGACACGTTTCGTAAAACGGTCCTACGATATGTCGTACGATCGGAAAATTTAAGACTTAGGACTTACGATTTACGACTTTTTGTAAAACGAGCCCCTGGAGCTCTCTCTCTCTCTCTCTCTCTCTCTCTCTCTCTCTCTCTCTCTTGTTCTTCCTCCTTTATGCGACACCACATCCTTCAACGAAGATCACAAGTGACGTCACACATAACACAAAAAGATAAATATAGCGGATTTAATGATACTATCAGTATCTTGTATATAGAGAATAATACATACCCTTATTCATATCACATCCTGTATCAGCCCGAGACATCAATATCAGCCATAGGGTCTAAGTTGTTCGTCGGCTGGTACAAGATGTTATAAGGAAAAAGATATTTTTGTGTTTATTACAAACTTAGTTATAAAATTCAGCACACATCTACTTCAGCAAATACAATTAAATAAATAATCATTGACTAGCTTTAGTATACCAAATAATATTAATTTAAAATTAAGAAAAATCTGACCCCCAAAAGTAGTTGTATTTTTACAATTACTATTTTATCTTCAAAGGGTTTGATATAAGTCTTTATCATATACATGTACTTAGTAGTAAATACATCGATTCTGCACTGTGCGATACGGGTGACGTCACAATACCCCATATCAAGGACCGGTCCGAAAATCCATATCACGTATCGGACCGGCGGGCAAAAATCCATATAAAACCGGAAGTAACGTTTGTTTAAAGTTTTAAAAGTTAATTAACTTAAATATACATTTAAAATTATTCTTTACTAACGTCTGTGGACTTAATTTGTTTTCAAAGACCTAAAATTTGCTTTATTAGATTTTAAAGAAAAAGGTCATAAACATGCACGAAACATTCTTCAATGATTTTATGTGAACTCGCATATTAAGTATTTTAAATATATGATAAATAGAATAATTCTTACTGAAATCCATCATATGTCATATCAGCCCTCTGGCCCCATATCAGCCCTCGGGCCTTCGGTCCTCGGGCTGATATGACCTATGATATGGATTTTAGTATGTAATATTCTCTATGTATCAGTCCTGTAAATCCATATCAGCCCTACAGATGATCCATATCAGCCCTGCTGGATCCGTATCAGCCCTGGAAGCTTTTGTAACATCAGGCATATCACTTATGCAAAATATCTGTATATATTGCTAAGTATGTAATTGAAACGATAATCGTAACATGATGAAGTATAAATACATAAAAGATATACTAACATCATGTTCTGCGTTGGATTTTATTGAACTCCATGAAAAAAAAATTAAAATACGATTTTTTTCCCAAAGTATTTTAACGTTCATCAGCGGCACAATAATTCTCAATCCTACATAAAGTGCGAGACTGAAAGTAAATGTTTTATGGACGGACCGGTAAAATATCTTTTATCAATATTGTCTCCACACATCAGCACGTCTCCCTTGCAAAGAAATTGTCAATTCAGAGCCACTTCCTGGTCTACACAAATTTTAATATCTTTATCTAACATTTAAGTTATGACTCTGCCTATATTATTCTGTGTAATTGTTGTTTAACGTTTTTCGTCTTGTAGATTCATTTCGAATTTTTAACAACAGACCATTAAGTATTCATACTTTTCACTGTTGAAATCTTCAGAGCACAATGTTAAATGCATTATAAAATTTATATGGCTATGTTTGCATATTTCTTCGTAATTGTTGTTTAACAAATCCTATTCTAATGTGTGTAGCTTCTTGTATATTGTAATATTGTTCCTGTCTGAGTGACTCCTGATAAGACTGTAAAGCCCCGTGTAAGTCTCCAACAACTTGCTGACAGATTTCTAGTATCTGCCAGGATATGTTTCTGGAATCTAAGGAAACATATGTCCCATTATCATCAAGCAGCAGTGAATGTAGATCTGTCAGTGACTCTAAATACTGCGATCTATAACTTAGTCTATAGTGAGATAACAATAATAACATTTCTACCATAAGAAACGGTGATAAATATAAAATTGGAACTCCATTTTGTTGACTCACATTTTGTTCCAAACATACTTCCTCAATACATGGAATATCAAATAAACGTACATGGCTTACACAGGCGATTTTCATCCTGCTAGACAAACAGAGATTACCTACAGTTTCATTGTACCTCTGCCTATCAACAGTTATGTACATATTTGAGGCCTGCCACAGTCTTCGTTTAGTGAGATTTGTGACATGTATTGTTTTATCATATCGCCCCGTTCTGTAATAGTATAATGCTAGATCAAGTAAATAAGACACAGAGCCTAATCTTCCTGCTAATTTCAGCATATTACAAAACATTCTATCTAATCTGTAGATATTTTTTATGTGTGCAACATGAGCTAATGTGAAGGCTAGACAAACAAAAGATTCAGCTGTACTATACTGAAGTGTTAAGGATTGGCATGGTGAGAGGGATAAGTTGAAAGGTTTTCAATAGACTTCAAGATGAGGCAACAATTCCATAGCTGTTCAAAAGAAAAAGGGAGCCCGAATATTTCCGTCATGCCACACATATCCATTTTTGCAAAAGAAAAAAATTCTCCCTCAGTAGTTTAATCTCACATTAAAACAAAGAAAGACATTCTTTTTTTAATATTTATGTCTGTACAATTAATCATACAAAGTAGGTTAAATTTAAGCACGTAACATGCTGTATTATTGATCTCTTAAGTCATGGTACATTGTTGGAAGAGCCCATTGCTTAAGAAATCGTTCATAAAAAACGGGTTCTAATTAGTTCAGCATTAACGGAATTATTAAAGGAAGTGGTTTTCATGAAAAAATGAAAAAATTCACTGGATGTAGATATAGTATATATTGCTTTACAAGTTTCTAGCTTTTCAAAGACGTATACCTAAAATTTGTTCTCAAAATATAAGCACATATAAAGATATCCAGTCTACTTTAATTTAAAGGCGTATTATGACATCAAGTTAACTTACAACTTTATTAAGATTTTGAAATTAAAAAGAGTAATACAGTTGTTACTTTGCAGGTAAAATTAACAAGGCAATAGAGTTTCATCCTGTGCCCATTACAGATGCCAAATAAGTGCCCCTCCTGGTCTATAATTGTTTGAATTACCATGGAAACATTGTGAAACATATATTTACATGTTTACATTTCTCCGTAATTGTTGTTTAACACATCCTATTCTAAAAACTGTAGCTTCTTTTATTTTGTTGTGTGGTTCCTGTGTAAGAGACTCCTGATAAGACTGTAAAGCCCCGTGTAAGTCTCCAACAACATGCTGACAAATTCCTAGTATCTGCCAGGATATTTTACTTGCCTATTTTGAGTATTTAAAAGAAAAATAAACATAAAAATAAAGAATTTTTATAACCAGCAACATTTTAAGACATGAAAAATTACATATGATTGGTACAAAAAAATAAAAATTGAGATGGGGCGGCTAACGTTAGAAGAAAGGATTCTCTGCAACCTGCTGCATGAACAAGGAAACACGATATCGGAGATTGCCAGAAGACTTGGAACTACAAGGTAAGTGATCAGTTTTGTTTGAATTTGAATTTTTTTCTTCAACATATTGCTTAAAAGATAAAAATAAACTTAGTTAATTTCCTTTCCTTTCACAGAAAGACGATTCGGAAAACAATCGAGAGACGACAAACAACTGGATCCAATGCAGATGCTGCACGACCAGGGCGACCCCGGGTATAAACAGTCTGAGAAGACAGAATCCTTGTGAGACAATCTCTGCAGAACAGAAGAGAAACTGTTCCACAGCTAAGGACTGAGTGGTTGCAGAATGGAGTCAAGGCGTCCAACACCACAGTATGACGGAGACTGAAGGAAGCTGGTCTTTTAGCGCATGTGGCTTTAAAAAAAACTTCTTCTCACAGCTGTTCATCGCAGGAATAGGTTGCAATTTGCACTGGCTCATGTGAATTTGACTTGGGTTGACTGGTCAGCAGTACTTTGGACTGATGAATCAAGATTTACCCTTTTTCAAAATGATGGCCGTGTGTTCGTCAGAAGGAGGTCTCATGAGGCATACAGAAACAACTGTATTTTACCAACAGTAAAGTTTGGTGGGGGGTGGTGTTACTGTCTAAGAAGCCATGTCCTACAGGGAAACTGGATTCTTAACTCCTCTCAGAGGTAACCTCAACAAAGATGGATATTTGGACATCCTCAGTAACTCGGCAATCCCTTCTGCACATCTTCTTGGATATGGTGATAATTATTTTTTTCCAAGATGACGGCGCTCCATGTCACAGGGCAAATGCAGTAAAGAAATGGAAAGCTGAGCAAAACATGCGTTGCCTTGAATGACCACCACAAAGCCCAGACCTCAACCCAGTAGAAAATTTGTTGAGAGGCCAAAGATGCCATAATCTCAGGGATTTGGAACAAGCCCTAGGTATTGAATGGAGTCGTATTCCAGTAAGAAGATGTCAGCAACTTATTCGAAGCATGCCCAATCGAATAAAGGCTGTCATACGCGCTAGAGGGGGATACACAAAGTACTGATATTCCTAATTTGAAATGATAAATTGATATGTTATTTATGCAATGAAATTCCTTTAAGTAAATTTATTTTTAAAAAGTGAAAAAATCTTACGTTTTTATTGATATTTAATCATATTTTATTCATATAATATTAAAATATATGAAAATTACTTAAATTTACTTCAAATATGAGCCTGGTGTAGAAAAATAAATCAATAAAAACTGTTTTTGGTTGGTGGATACTTATTTATGGAAGGTAGTGTATTAAAGGGGACAAGTGAAGAAGCAGATTCCATTATTCAAGCAGAATATTTTTTCTTAAGTATCCGCTTGAAAATCTAGCTGTTGCCATACAAGCATATCGTATATCGATATCTATTTGCTCATTCTTTCCAGAAATAAACACCTCGCAGTACAGTTAAGGTGCCAAATGGAAATATCGGCAAATTTTTTAGATAGAAAATACATTGTTTACAAGGATCGGAATTTCTTTTTAGGACTTTACTATTATCGGACAAATTGAAATTGGATGAAAACTTTAGCTGAGGACGATTAGATTTCTTGTTTAGACTTGTCACGTGATGTGGCAGTCACGTGATTTTAGCAAATATACCTGAAGTATTGAGGTCATCTATAAATTCTAATATTGCAAGGGCATAACGAAGTTAAAAATCTAAGTTTAACATTTGATTATTTTCAACACTCTTTGTAGTTTGTGAAAAGTGCTGCGAACCTCTATAGATTCTACTATCTAATTGCTAAAATTACATTTGTTAGACCGTATGTTGAATATTTTGCTGGTCAAGTACATTAAATATAGATATAATTAACTCATTTGCAAGATTTCAACAGGTTCGCAGCACTTTTCAAATATCTTCATACTTCTTGAGTTTATGTGTAAAAGCTTGTCATAATTCATTAACGGTATGCCCTTGCAATATATCGATTTATTACGACCTTTCTATTACACTTCAATGAATCTGCATACAAATATACGGCAGTATCGCTTGTCTAGGGAATGTACGGGAAGTATATGAATAAAATCATAAAACAGACAACGCATCCAAGTTAATGGCCTCTTATATATCTACAATTTATATTTTATTTAATTACAAAATACATTTTTCATTGTATAAATATAACTTGATCCGCCTCTCACTGCATAAAAACTGCGTCAAATTTTACAATATGACGTCACATTGACAAGTGCATTGCGATCAGTGAATTGTTTATATATTACTGTGTGTGATTAAATCAACGACAATAATGCATGCACTAATTAGAATTGATGTAGTTTAAAGCTATTCAACAGTTTAAAATAGCAAATCATTTCATTTTGTGGGAATTTGAAGAACTTATATTTTTTGTGTGATGTCATAGTAAGCATTTCCCGTATAAATAAGGCCCCGCCTCCTTACTGCAGCCTTAACTGTGCTGCGCTGTAGATGGCGGCTGGAACCTTTCTAGAGCCTGCAGGTATTCCTGTTTATATTGTTTTGGCGATAAATTGTCTTTTCCACAGCTTCGGAAACATTTATTTAATACACTTCACTTGACTTGATGTAGTACATATAAATGAAATCTTCCATGAAGGTGCACAGACACAACCATGAGCTTTAAAAAGCTTGAGTCTTTAAGTTGTGTAACAAAGACACGGTGTCCACTAGCATGCTTCGAAAAATATTTAGGAATAATGCCTCCAATTCCTTTCATATGCATAAAAAGCGAGGACAATGCCAAGCAGTAGTATAAAGACAAATAGTGGTAGGCCCACGTACCTAAGTCACTCTGATGAGATAGGATGAATGTACGTAGTTGTTTCCTGCAAACTTATGGCTGGGCCATATTGCAGAGATTTTACCTAAATTTTATAAGTTGCAGATGCACCATCAGTTGTAAAATAGTGAGATGTGGAGGAAAGCATACAAATCTGCAGTGTACGAATGTTTGCAAATGTAAAACTCTGAAAAAGGAGAACGTTAAAAAAGTTGGAAAAAAATCAAAGAAAATTTAAGGTAAATGTTTAAACGGCTAGATTCTATGAATTAAAGTGATTTTGTTCTATTGCCGATATTATAGTTACACTCTCAGTAAGATATCCACATATTCTTTTTCCTAATTGACCGACATTAAGAGATAAGAAGAAAACTTAAACATCCGCCATTTTGAATCGCCATTTTGACTTCTCTAACACAATTTTGATGAAGGTTAGCATACTCAGCATACCCAAATTAGTTAAAAGGAAACTTGCTGGACCAAAAGATAATGTTTTGAGTTAGATGTTTTTTTCTATAAATCGGACCAAAGTAAAGTTTTAAAACCAGTTTTTATAATATTATTATCTATTAAAAAAATTGTACATAATAATCGGAGAAATTCGCAACAATAGTAATGGTGTCATTATAGTGTGTAAAATTACAGTAATTTACAAGTGAACGTAAAGATTTACGCTTAAAGAGAAACCCTTTTATATAAAATTGTCGTATATTGAACACAGCGCAATATATACTGCATAATAAAGGAATATTAATTGAATTCTTTCTGCAAAGACATACAAATATAAAGTTCACTAATTCCCTGATACTTAACTCAATAAATGAGTGTCAAGTGATATAATTACAAGTAAAAGGAAATAACAATTTCCATTGAAAAGAGTTTATTCTTCACTTTTTCGAACAGACAGCACAAACTAGTTCTCTTCCTTGAATATATGGTGGACATTCCAATGAACCACAACGACCTTCTACAAAATAAAATAGGAAGCCATCTTTACCAGCATGGCCGCCATGCAAGGTATCTGGACTTTTGTCTACACACGTGTATTTTGTTCCAGCTGCATGAATATATTTTCCAGCCATTAAGTAACCCTGGTACTCGAGGTTCCAGCCTTTATAACAGGTTTTTCTTGCTAAACAGAATATTACATTTTAAGTACAATAAGATTTTTTTTTATATCTGAGATTCAAATTATATATATTTGAATGAACAACAAAAGCACATGTACTCACCAGGAAATATTTTGACAACGGATCTATTTTGAAGAAGGCAAACTGCACACGGTACATCATTATCATGTAAAGAATTAAAGTAACCCGTGAATGTATTCGTTTCATATTCTGCTCCGTATACGAAAGCCCTTTCGTCATCATTTCCATCTTTGTAGACCCCCCATTCTGGATCCTTTGGTAAGCAAAGAGGATCTACAGCTCCTCTTTATGAGAATGATACGATCCTCCAACGAATCCTACATAATTTAGTTTGTTGTTTAGATATGGAAATAAACAATAACTTATTTCAGACAATTTGCAATGTTAGCTATCTGTGGCAAACATGTACATAGGACATAACCTTCCATGTCAACAACACTCAAGCTCTGAAGAAAATATTACCTTAAAACCTTACGTCAAATGGATAAAATAAAAATACTATTTAATACACTTTTTTTAATGTAGAAATAAATTACCAGAATAAACTAAATCTGCGTTTGATGGACAAGCCTTCTTTCCCCATCTTGTGTGTACAATGCTACTGCTTCCTATCCCTATCAAAAACATTTCATTTTTCGAAGTTACAATAAATAATTATATTTTATTGTTAAGAATTACAAAAAATCACATATTAGATATGTTTTTTCTCATACCATCTTCCTGCATGCTAGCATTCACCTGCTCTTTGAGGTTTTTCATTGATTTCTCAATGACATCAGTGAAGCTTTTGAATTCCCGCCTTAAAGTTTCTACCTGATATGTTCCTAGAGCAGACGAGAGTTGTCCTGTAAGGTAGCCCTGTAACATGTCCTTACAACTTCCGGTGTGTGTGTCTCCTTGTGTCGTGAGAATTAAAAAAACCAGGAATATATAAAACTCCATCCATGAAAAAAAATACTTATGATATAAATTGTCTACAGTGTACTGATCATTAAAAAGGAATATTGCTCTACAATGTACTGATCTATGACAAATTCATATTTTCCTACACATTGACTCACTTCTCTCCAAAAAGATGTCAACATCTTGAAATTAAAAAAATAAATGAAATAAAATTCATATCCTTACATCCTACCTTAAAATTGTATGGATTGATACATTAATAAAAGAAAATACATTTTTATATTCATATGTCAAATAATTTTCAAGTAATAGATTGACATTTGATATCAACCTACATTGTTTGTTTTCAAGATTAGACACGAACAAAATAGATTAAAATGATTAAATTGTAATATAACTTCGACGAAATATCTCGAAATAAATTATCGCGTAGAAGATAGACTCATCTGAAGGAAATAAAAAAGAATTTTTAAGTAAAAATCTTGATGACACAATTATATGTCAAAACATGGATGAATTTTTTGGTTATTTTTTTTTAAAATATGATAAATGATGTTCAGATGGTATCCCCATTCACAATACATGCCTATTGTAAAAGCTGTTTAATGCAGTATCCACAGATGATATAAGCCTAGTGTTCCTAGTTTCATTCTTTGGAATAGAGTTTTATAATGAGCAAGGGTACCTCTTCCATTTTTTTAATTTCTTGGCCTCTGGTCATTGGTTTTAGTCTTCGGACTCTATTTCTTTATACAAAAAAATGTAAAAAAAAATTCTCTGAATATCTTCTTCTCTTCTCCTGGATACTTAGTAGAAAAAATTAAGTATATGGTTATAATGAGGAAGGTGACTCTTTTAAAATTGTGAATTTTGTGACCCCTGGGTCAGAAGATTTGGTATTGAGAGGCGAGGGGCTCTGTTAATTATCTGGTGACAATGCATAAATTCTTTGAAATTCGTTTCTTCTGCTCCTGAATATTTAGCAGATAAACTAACTGCATAATTATGGTGAGCAAGGGTGCCTCCTCCTAAATTTTGCAATTGGTTGCCATGGAGTCAGGGGTCAAGTAGACCACTATTCCAAGTGTACTGATGCTGGGCAAGGCTCTGTTAATTTATATTCTAGCAGTTATTCCCCTTTATTATTTACCTGTGATAATTAATCATTGTGAATAATGTAATTTGAGAGGTCAAATTTAATAAGAGATTTATACAAGGAATTTTCTAATACATAATATAAAAAGTACTTTCATTATTCTTAATGGTTAGACTTTTTAATTATAGACAAATTAAAATGAGACAAAACTATCTTTTATTTTTCTTTATTAAATGTTCTTCATAGACCAAAAGAGGCCAATGTAAGAGGGAATTAGATGGGTTTACCAATAGTGCTCAAAATAATAGTGACAAATTGGGGCAGGTATAGTTAAGTAAATAGATCTAATTTAAGATTTATTACAGAGTACTATACTATTTTTTTTTTTTGGTTGATCCCTGATCATAATATTTGTTTTGTTTTTGGGCAACATCATTCCATCTATCAGTTTGTTGTACTTCATACTTCAAGGGATTATCCTCAGGAGACCGTTAAGGCCCTTGGGCCTCTTGTTTTTTATTATCAAAAAATCAAAATCCTATCTAATGAGAGCGAATACCTCTTGACTTCATTCGTAAAATACTTTTATACACTTAATGGATATTTACAATTTCCGGAGTTGATACAAGTTTGCTAGCATATGTACGTGTGATCACGCATTTCTGATGTGAACTTATTTAAAAAACATAGGTAATCAGAGATTACAGAACTCACCTCAACGAATGTTGTCTTTAAGTAAATCAAAGTCCCACACTAAACTAATAATCTAGTAGTGTGCATCCCTAGATGCATCATACATGGAAGTTTGGTTCAGTTAGGTCTTAAAGCTACTTGGATAGGACCTGCTCTAAACAAATTATTCTGGTCATACATTAGGAAAATGTAGGTCAGATCCAGAATCTGAAGCAAGTCTGATTGTGTTCATCCCCAGATGCATTATCCATGCAATATTGGTCCAGGTAGGTCTAATAGTTGCTTGGGAATGGACCTGTTTCAAAAACTTTAACCTGAAAACTTTTCTGGAAAAGGTAGGTCAGATCCAGCATTCAAAGCAAGCCTGGTAGTGTACATCCTTAGATGTATCATACATTCAAATTACATCAATATAAGCTGTATAGTTATTTTGAAATGAGACCTGCTCCAAAAACTTTTACCTGCTCCAAAAATCTTAACCTACTCCAAAAACATTAACTTGGCAATTCTTTAGCTGAAATTGCAGCATCTGAAACCTTGACTGTTACAATGTAACATACTAAAAGCATCTTCAATGCATCTCTGATTAATGTAGGGCATAGAAGTACTTGGAAAAAAAATCTGCTCCAAAAACTTTAACTTGGGACATCGACACCAACGCCGACGTTGAGGTTAGCTAAAAATGATAATTAGTTTTAAAATTACACACTTTATACCACTATTATATGGTGTGCTAATAGGTACATTCACTCCCTTACATCCTTGCATTAAAAGAAACATAACGATTGCCCTACTAATCTCTCTGTTTTTTTTTCCTTTGTTCGTCGCTCCCTCACCCTCAGAAACAACAAAATGAGCACTTAGACTGTCACACTTCAAAGGAAAGCAGACTGTTAATTGTTTTTATAGCAGTTTATCTTTATTAAATATTGAATAAACTGTTATTTTTCTAACTGTTAGGAAAAGCTCTGTAAGATTACATTGGTTCATAGAGAATAGCCAGAATCCTCACACCCAGTTTCAGAGATGCAGATTAAACTGTGAATGAGGACCATTTAATTTTGGTTTATGTGACCTAGTGTTGAATTAACTTAATTCTCCACAGAACAGCATGCATGTATTAAGATCATTGCATGCTTAAGGAGTTTATATAAATATTATCATCCCATAACTGCCATCACAGTGCATTCGTTTCCATTCTTTCCATTAACTTCTTAATTGATACAATTGTGAGTCATCAATAAAGTGTATGCATTTCACAGTATCAAAATATTTAATTATTTAAGTAAATGTATGTGAATTATTGATAATCTTTTTAAAAGTCACATTTTAAGAAAATTCAGTTGAAGGTTGCAAATCTGAAGTTATTTGTAATAATTACATAGAGAGAAAAGTCGTTGAATAATCTTATTCTAACATGGATTACATGGAACTACATATACACCATGGAAGTAACTATGAACAAATGTTAAAAATCAAACAACCTTGTAACAATTTATTAACGTATATTGTTCCACTGTGTGGTCAAAAACCTATAAAAGTTTTAGCAGACGTATCAAAGATGTCACAAAAAGATAAAATCTAGTTCAGGGAGTTTTATCACCTTCTAATTATGTGTTGAAAGCAATGGTGGCCATTATTTATGTAACAGTCAAATTTGATTAAAACATGGAATAAACTGTCACTGTTTTAGAAAATACACTAATTGACCAATACCCGTGACCCAATTTGAAAGAATTTGCGGAAGTTTGATGCAGCCACTATGTCCAACATACTCAGTTTATCAGAATCTATCAAGATTTATTCATACAAGAGCATGCAGGCAGTGTTTTGTGATTAGAACAGACGCATTTATTCACATCAGCATGTTATTAAAGTACAATAATTATGGGTAATCCATTTTTTAGGAAAAAGAGTAACTTGAAGAATTTGACCAGAAGATTAACATGTCAAAAAAATGTATAATATCAATCCTGAGAATTAATTAATAAATAATGTGATCTTCACATGACTTGTTCAATTGCAAACAATCAACATTTTAAATGAATATTTATTTTATCTCAACTCCTGGACCATAATATCAAATATTTCAAATATGACCTATCAGGCCTCTAAGTGACCTCTAAAATTTAGGCGCCATCTAGCTCCTAATCAAAACAATTTAGTCGCCAATGCAAATTTTTTGTCACCAGGCAAATTTTTCTAAGGCGCCAATTCGAAAACTGACATTAGTCAATATACCCTTACATAACTTTAAGACTTCTTTTCTCCTCTTTAGAAAAAAATATAGAAAAATATTTATAGTTCCGGAATTTGACGATCCCCAAATCAATTTGAAATGGTCGCCAATTTCCAGACTTACAGAAAACAATTAGGCGCAAATCAAAATTTTTTAGCGCCATGGCGACTAAATTAGTCGCCAATTAGAGCCCTGCTGATACAATCTCTTTTATAAGTATAGATTTATTTGTCTGTTTTTGAGCAGATTTAAAGGTGATTCAACAAGATTGCGTGCGTAGATTTAGCCACAGGAGTTCACATTGAACACTGCACTAGCTGGTACTTGATAGCAAAACTCAAGCTAAAAAAATCAGACTCCAAAATTTGACTCCAAACTCCACTCCATAACTCCAATCCATGAATTACACGGTGCCCTAAATTTATATACTTTGCTCACATGTTTAAATTTCTGTGTTCATGTAAATATTGTTTAACACTTCGTATTCTAATATTTGTAGCTTCCTGTATTCTGTGAAATGGCTCCTGTCTAAGCGATTCTTCATAAGACTGTAAAGCCCCGTGTAAGTCTCCCACCATGTGCTGACAGATTCCTAGTATCTGCCAGGATATGTCTCGGAAATGTAAGGAAACATATGTCCCATCATCATAGAGCAGCAGTGTGTGTAGGTCTGTCAGTGACTGTAAACACTGATATTTATTACGTAGTCTATAGTGAGATAATACTGACAACATCTCTACTGTAACAAAAGGTGATAAATATAAATATGACTCTCCATTGTGTTGGCTTGCTTTTTGTTCTAAACATAATTCTGTAATACAGGGAATATTTTCAAATAAAAGCACATTATTCACCCAAGCCATCTTCATCCTTCTTGTTTTTGATAAATGACTTAAAGTTTCATTGTATCTCTGCCTGTCAATAGTATCTCTATACATATTAACGGACTGTGACATTCTTTGTTTAGTGAGAACAGTGATATATAGTGCCTTATCATATCTCCCTAATCTGTAGTAATACAATGCAAGATACAGTAAACAAGACACAGGCCCTTACCTTGATGCAAGTTTCAATATGTTACAAACCATTCTATCTAAAATGTAAATACTTTTATGTTTGGAACATGAAGAACTGTTTGCAATTGTGAAAGCTGATCGAACGAGAATGTCAGCAGCACAATAATGTAAGGTAAATGATTGATTTTGCGAGAGTGACAGCCGTGATAAGGTATCAACTGATTTCAAGAAGAGATAGGAATGCGATATATGTTCAATAGGATACGTTATTTCAGATAGTTCAAACTTGCAACACATATCTATCGTTGCAATATCTATCATTTCTCCCACATCAGAGGATAATACAAATATCGGGCTACTGAGAGCTAGTTCCAGAATTGACCTAAGCGTCGGACTAAGCAGAAGACAGGATACACCCATTCTGTAATACTGATAAAACTGTTGTAAAAGAGATTCTCGTGCGTCAACTACTTTGTTTATGAACATATTGTTCTGTGGAATAAAAAAATTAGAAAACATTCCACGATAAACGCAGAGAATAAGATATTTAAAACACTTCCAGAAGCAATCCAATAAATTATTCGGGCACCATCTTAAATGTCCAAGTTGCATCATCCAGAACATCGTGGTCTTCATGTAATATGAGCACAGTAATGGTTCCCTCCTGTCATTGATAACTTCCTTTGAAAATATTTTCAGAAGTCCATAACATAAAAATTGTGTATGATTCATGGTACACACTAATTGTTGTTCGGCTTGAGAAAACGATAATCTCCATTCTAATTCGTTAGAAGTCGATTCAATTTTACTTCCAATCGGCACACAGTGACATCCATTTCTTAGAATTGTTTCCATCACAGGTGCAGACGGCCAAATATATCTCAGACATCTGTCAATCCAAACATTGAATGTCTTTGGCCAGAATAAAGTGGAAAAACAAATAGCATGATCGAATTCAATAGGACCATAGAAACCGCTGGTGCAAGGACCATGAATGGTAAAATTCTGTCTTTGGTTACGTTTGACATTCGAAAAGACCTGAAAATGTCTTTCTGTCCACAAAGAACTAGATATATAAGCTCCGCCATTAAAGGAAGCAAGACACAATATCACGAAATCGTTCCGTGGGGATGTCAGAAGCTGCAGTCTGACAAATCCTGGTGGTGTGTCTGAATCTTCGATTAATATGATATCATGTTTTGATGAACTGTAAACTTCAGCTTGAGAGATGGCAGCTATTAATTTATATTTACACCACCAGAACATTGTATCCCTATCAGATGATGTAAATCTAAATCCCTCTCTATAACTACCACTATCCATTACAACACAGCCTTTATTATTATAAAAAGGTTTCATTATCATCTCCTCCATGTCCTTGACGTCCCTCCTGATGGCCACTTCTGTCGGTGTCCCTATCTTCCGACACAGACCAACATACAGGACCTCTGATAGACGGGGGATATGATCCATTCTGTATATAAAGATTGGTTTATAGATTACATTCAACCCTCATAAAGACAATAAATGTATAAACATCATGTTTGAGATATGTAACATTTTAGCAAGTTTACTTGAGAACAGACTTATTCAAACAAAAAAGTGCTGTATAGCTTTGAATATTGTTCTTTGTGCAATTAAGTCCCACTTCTGGATTTTTCAGGGTTCAGTGTTTATACCATCTTCACAGATTGTATTGTTTAAAAATTATTTTGAAATTGATCAATTTTTTTTTTATCTTCACCCTTTTCATTTTAAGCATTTATTTAAAAGTAAAATGCTGTACACACGGGATAAATAACCCCAGGTTGTTTCTAAGTACTATTTTACCTTGTTGATGCCTCTCTGCAAATAGCGGTTTCTTCGTTATGAGTTGAAAGGAAATACCCGGCACATCTTCTTCTGTTTTCTGTTTAGGTTTATTCACATATGTGAGATCCAAGTAATTTCTACACTCTTGTTCATTACTATTGTTAGATATTTTATAGGTAAAAGAAAAGAGAAAGAACAAAAAATATCTACACTCTCGATCACCTCCCAATACATGTTGTAAAATCTTCAAGTGCACAAAATTGGCGCTGATCCAGGAACTTAGATTATTTTTAGATTTTTCTGCAGAGAATAGTAACAGTCTTTTGGTTGAGAATTAAGTTTTAACAATGCTTGTGAGGACAAATAACAAAAATGTTTTATAGTATAATAAGATTTTGACGATGCCTAAATTACTTTGTAAATTTGAAATTTACTAGGGGGAGGTAAATGCAAAATTTACAACGTGATAGTACCTGTTTGATACAGAGGGCTCAGATTGGGTATAGAGGAGATGTTTTTTCCTCCTGATTACATTATCCAACCTCTAGTTCTTAGGGGTTCCTGTTTTTACCCTCTCCTCCGTTTTATTGTCTATTGGATTTTTGAGACTGATCATTGTTCATTGTCTTCACTTTTGACAGTATCTCCGCTTTGTGTGAATATCTCAACAAAAGATTGGTTATCTAACATGATAATCTCAAGAAAACCATCCCATTTGAAAGAAATTTTTCATTCGGTTTGCCTTTCACTAAAATTTCAAAATCTTTACAACGGACTCTCACATATGCGTTATACTAGTATGTGTGATGTAAATGAACATGAGGACGACAGTACTGCATAATATCAATTTCGCTTACATACATTTTTATTTATGGAATGAGTGATTAGATCGAAAGTCGATTTTATTTCCGCTAAATACCATCATATTTCATCTCGGGAAAAATATTTATGAATTCTTGTACCGATCTTTTCATGTACATAAAAACTATTTTAAAAAATCAAACTCTGCATATCAGTTTCTTTCTTCCGGGTATTTATTTTTTCATGTAGTGTATTTATCGACAGTGTATTTATTTATTTATTTCTGCTTTATACATCGTTATGGAATGTGACACTTATAGATTCTTTGATAATGAAAAATTGTCTAATGACTACGGACTTATTATTTTGTAGACGTCGAGGATTTTTTTTAGTCTTTTTCCTCTAATTTTTTAGATATATAAATCTTGCACAAAAGAGATGCTTTAGGATTGTAATTTGAATACAGTTATTAAAAGATGTACTTTTAGCTTTCGACAATCATGCGGAATCATTCTATTTAGAATTTTACTTGATATTATCAGAAAATGGGAGAAGATCCCCCTTGTTTATCTTTGTTAAATGAATAGATTTTAGAAGATCATGTACATATTAGGTACAAAACTATTATCCCCCTTCACACACACACTCTCACTCAAAACGGTATTATTATGGTTGTATATTAATCGCATTAAGTATGGAGTCGTGTAAAAGCTTTAAATGATCTCAATATATGTATAATAAATATTTAATTCAGAGGCACGATTTATATGATATGTTACTGTGTCTCTTCAATACTAGCAAAATCAGCTTCAATAACATCAATAACCCACTTTGTCAAAATCCTAGCAAGAACTCTGTATTTCAAGTATAACGTTCAGTTTGAATGTCCTAAAGAAGAAGCCATTATAAATGTGTGATTAAACATCAAATGTATATTTTAATCGGTTTAATGCAAATTGATCTGCTGTGTAATACAGTGTTTGTATCTTGTGTGACCCTTAGGTTCATAAGCACGTCTTTCGTTAATCAAAACGCTGTCAAATAATATTGATTTAGTTGGACAACAGTCATGTTGGAAATTGATGGAAAAATTGCACTGATTAAGTAAGAAAATGTATACATGACACTTTCCATACTTAAAATGAATTAAACTTTCTAAATCGTGAGGAGAAAAAATTTTTTTACTTGGTTACTTTTCATCCGAAACTCTCCCTAAAACCATTTATTCATTGTATGACTTTTTTTCATTAATTTATTTTTATATTATCTCCTATATGTTCAACAAGCTCCTTCTGACCTTTGGAGTGCTTCTAATATACGTGAGAAATATTGATCACACTCTTACATAAGTGATTCTGAACGGAATACACATAAAACATGATGACATTTAAAGTAAGTAATTATAAATTCATCGACAACTTTTAAATTTACAGTTTTATTCTGCAAATTTCTTTTCACAAAGAACGATTTACATTTTTCTATTTTTTTTTTTCAGGAGACAATTTTTTTTCATTGTATTTTATATTAGGCAAGTTCCACTTTATTGTCAGACATTCAAAGAAAACTCTGAATAATCAAAGTAAAGCATTATTCCAAAAACATCTGAAAATCAAGAAAAATTCAAGAAGAACTAAGATTAATCTGTGTAAAATCTGTTCTTTTTATATGCTGCTGAGATCCTGATTTTAGAGAGGTAGAAATCTTCGCATATTTGTTGACTGATGCTTATGGTGGATAATGAAAATATTTAATGGATATATGGGATTAGTAACAAGGAAATGGCAGAAATCACAGGTGTAATGGATTTTAATTTAGAAATCACAAAGTGATACTGAGAATTTTTGGATCATGTTCTTAGAAGGTGGTGACAGCATAACGAGAAGAGCTATGAAATGGACATCAACTTGAAAGAGAAAACCTGGAAATTCAAAATGAACATGGATGAGGACCAAAAGTGAAAAAGATAGACAACGGCTGGAACACCAACACCAGACCAGAGAAACCTGTCACAGGAGTATTCTGTGCAGTAATGCCTGAAGAGGATCAATTAAGTAAATTCCTAACCTGATGTTGTTTTCTTAAATATAATTTTATACTATTTTTGATAAATGTATTAATTATTGAGAAATGTTAATGAAAGGCCAAGAACTGTATTTCTCTCATCATCAATATAATCTAAATAAATTATTTACCAATAGTATATCTAGGCCAGTCGGTCCAAACTGTTCAAATATTTTATGTTAGTGTTCAGTGCTGTTCTGAAAAATTGATGCTAAATATGTTTAATAAACATGACTTCGAATGCACATTAATAGTAAAACAGTCATTGGAACTTGAAATGTCGATCAAAATTTTGCAAAGTGAATTATGGATGAATTAATTATTTATTCTCAAACATCGATTGAGTTTTAATATGAAATTTGTGTCTTAGCCCTATGTTTTTTTAAACTTAATTTTTCTATACATGACAATTAGGTTCGTTGCTGTAAGCCATTTTTATTTTTCTTGACACATAGATACATGCATATTTACATGTATATACATATATATCATCACGTCACTGTATCTCTCTTTGTTGTTAGACGTGGTACACGATGTAGTGTTGAAATTATACAGAGTCCAATTACCTACTTCTTCTGTATCGATAAAACTCGTAAATTGACATATAACTTATTCTTGCCTCAAGTTTCAATATATTTTTTTTTTTGGAAAAAAAAGGTGTTTACACCCCTTCATTTGTACGATGGTATGTTTTATTGCCTACCATGAACCTAAATGAAAAATCACAATTATGAAGTAATACTGTTGGATATGATATCCTATGTCTGTAACAATTATTAATTCACGGTCTAAATAATAACAATGAAATATTTGTTTACTTTTGAAATTTTAATTAGAGTAGCTGGTATCATTATATTTATATATATATTTGACTTAATAACGGCAATAGAGAATTTTTTTTTTTAGAATTCTTACCACTGTTTACTGGTAGCTCTGATACACTGTTTAACAAATCTTATTGTTCAAAGAGAGACAAAAACACATACAAAATAGCATTTAATATGGAAATGGAATTCAAATTTTAGAATTCTTCAATGACAACAATCTGATATCCACATGAACCCTGTTTACTTGAAAAGAAATAATTTTTGACGGAATTACGACCTTCAATTTTTCAGGGTTTTCCGCAATTTTTTTTCTAAACGCTTGCAGATATTGAGCTGATTTTTGGTATGTGTCTTTACCTTGATGAGTTATAGATCAATTTTGCATTTCGTTCATTGATTTTTGACGGAATTATGGCATTTTCATTTCTTAACGGGAACAAGATTACACTTGCTGGTAGGGGACTAGTATTGCTAATGCAATACTCTCAGATGTTTGTTTTTTTTTTAAACAATGTTAAATATTATCACAGCATGGAGTATACTATTTCCAGAAATTGACTTGACAAAAACTCGAAATCCTAAGGACCAGTGACCCAAGGCTAAGCAGATTTATTTATAACAGAAGACACTGTTTATTCCCGAAAAGAGTGCAACGTAAAACTGATTAGATTTACTGACCTATAGATTCGTGTAACAGGGTATAGACGAAAATTCGAAACCAATATTTTATTTACCAGTATTTTATGTACATCTATGTCCTAAAATACGTATGAAGCAATTTAAGGTAAACATGGTATATGTTTATGTAATATTTATAGGAATGTATTAACGTAGGCTCATTTTTCCGGCAAACTGTAACGCACGCTTCTGTGCTGCATACGAAACATTAATAAATTATACGTTGACTAATACGCAGAATGCTTTCCCGACTTTTTTTCTAAAAGTCAAGAGTAAATTGTAGGGACTATTGTTGCCTGCTGCATGTTGTACTCAACACTTAACGAAGGTATTACTTGTAAAAAACGTGATCTAATAGAAGTTGTGAAACAAAGAATTAAAATCTTGATTGACATTTGTACCTCTACCTTTAGATATAATAAATCCCCTTCGTTTTAATCTTGATTCAATAATTGATTAAGTGATAGAAAATATGTACGCAACCATGCTAAGGCTCATAAATTGACGATTAAAAATATATAATTAAAAATGTGTTTGGCTGGTTGCCCAAACTTTTGTTTTTTATTGACAAGAAGAACCTTCCTTATTTTGTTTGTTAATTGTTTTAGCTTTGACATTTATTTTTCTGGCTGCCTGTTCGCTTTGAAATTCTATTGAAGGACTTTCAAGAATACACAGGAGATGAAGAAGTTAATTTTTGGGAACAATATTCAGGATTTATTTCGATGTTTGTTCATGTGACAAAAAGGTCACTTCTTATGACGTAAAGAACTTAAAAAGTATACGTATTACATTGTTCATAACTGTACATAGATGACATCGAGAAAAGAGTGAGTATACATGAATACCGGTATGTCAAAGCAATACGCCGGTACTAATACTCATTTTGTCATCATTTTCCATCAATTTCCAAACACTGTATATTCGAAAAATATGTTCCTCGGTATTTCCTGGCCTTTCTGTGTTTTTACTGAATTATGACGCTCTACAAAATATGGGAAATATGTCAAATTAACACTAAACAAGAGTTGTCCCCAAATTTCATAGACAAACATAGTTCTCTGGGAACAAGGTGTCATGAATTAATGAAACTTTAGAATTTAATTAATCCAATAATTACTAATAAATTTATTGACTTATGATGAGTAATTATACGGATGAACACTATTTAAATGATACATATTTCATTGATTTTGTACAAAGGCGGCGCAGTACAAGGAATTTAATTTCAAAAATCGATATATATCTAAAATTTTTAAAAAATATTTTCTAATTAGAATATGAATAAAAAAAATCCTAATATTACCTTAACATCAATTTAATACCTTTCCACCAATTTTTTCGTAGATGTTTTTATTTATATTAATTTTATCACGTTTTTATGCACATCGGACTTGTTGAAATATTTATGTAAAGAGATGTGCATGTGACGCTAAAAAGATACCGACTTAAAGAAAATTGTTGTTTAAGTGACAGTGCAACAGAAAAACAGACCCCCCCCCCCTCCCCAAAAAGCTCAGAAGTTTAGGTTTTAGATTTTTTTATTCTTGGATACATGATACATGTATCTATTTTGTTCTAAATTAGTTGACGAATTTAAGAATAAGATTTTGTATGAACCGGTGACGTTTATCTTTTTGACGTCGGATATTGCTTCGTGTGGTAGGGAAAGGTAACACTAAAGTTCTTATTACCTCGAATATTTTTCAAGTATTCATGTTAAAACCTCGTTATTTATCAACCAACAACATACATCCAGAGACCCTTATAAAAAATATGTAAATTTCTTGAAATATATAAGCTAAGTCTACGGATTGTTTAAGGACAATCCTTGTACTTTAACCAAATTAAGTTCTCTTCTAGTACATCAAATATTGTAATGAAGTTGCTGAAAGGATACAAAAAGGTCCTCTCTTTAAAAATCATTGAAATTCCTAAGCTGAAGTATGTCTCCAGACCACGATTTGACATCAATTAACAAACTTTATGAGAAGTTTTAAATACATGTTCATGTATATATTTGTCAAATATCAAAAGATCTTTTTACTCTTGACATGGTTAATTATCTCAACCACAACTCATTATCTGGTTAGGTATGAATGAGGGGCCTTTAACCCAGATCATGGCTAAAGATTCTCAAGGCTTCAAATTAACAGAAGAAAGATTGAAATTGACTTTTTAAGACAAAATATACAGTATAATGTATTAAAAAAAGTAATACATTAATAAAATGACTTTCCTCTAATACAAGAATCACGTATTGTTTATTTTATACATACTTGATTTCAAGTCAGCAACAGAAGAAAATGATCTGTCATGACTGGTTTTGGAACTTTGGGTTGTAACATAGGAAACAACATTCTTCAGATTCAACGCTGTAGATTCACGCAAAATATCTGGACTCTTCAATGGTTCTTCTACAGGTCGCCATTCTAAAAATATTTTAATATTGAGAACTAAAGATGTCCAAAGTTCAATATTTTATTAATATAACACAACATAATCTTTATGTACGATGCCAGTAAATTAAGATACTTGGAGGAGTAATGGAAATACGTGTGTCAATAGGTCCTGATAATATGCATATTGGGTTATTTCCGTATAACCCCTCCAAGTGTCTTCATATAAATAAGTAAAATATACATTTACCCTCATAAAACTCGATATCCATTTCTTGAACGATATATGAAAAGCCCGCCGTGCATAACACATCTAGGAATTCTTCGTACCAATTCCGATTGTGGTATCGGACGCGATCCAGAAGAAGAATTGTAGCATATGATCTACCCTGTGATTCTTGTTTTGCCATTATGTTTTCTACATCTACAAAGTTTAGCACATTTCGCACATGCAGATGCGCAATGATTTCTTGAGGGTCCAAACGTTCAATCAAAATTTTTCTGAACTTTACAAATACATCAGTTGGTACATTTTTGGCTTTTAGCTTTCTTGGTACGTAATGTTGCCCTGAAGAATAAATAAAGCATAACCTAGGTAAACATTTCGACGAAATGACTAAATAATCAGTATATTTTACGGTGGTAATGTTATTGGAACCTTAAAAATCATTAACATGCAATCGATTTATGCAAACCTGTTGAAAGATACAAGTTCACCAAAAAAAAAATAATACTGGGAACTATACGCGATTGCAGCAAGGTCATTTATTGACAAGCACTTTTACTGATATCAATTTTACTAAAAGTTATACCTACGAAGTTAAAATAGCTTAAGGATAATTATGTAATTGAATAATGTTCTTAAGCACATAATCATGTCGGTTAATGATGTTACCTCGGTTCTTATTTTTTCCTATAAAAACATATGACCATAGTTGAAGCCCAAACATAGTCCAAATACTCGACTCTTTATTATTAAAATGTCTTTTATAGCCCTGCTTTTCCGGGGAGGAAGATTTGTCAAAGAAAAATTTTCTGTAGACATGAATTATGTAATAAAAACATTACAAAATGAATTTACAAAAATTGAGCATGTTTACAGATGAATATGAATGGGTGTACCCTGCTATCCTTGAAAATAACGGTTCCTTGTTTTTTTGTTTGTTGTTTAACGTCTCTCGAGATTTTTTCACTCATATGGAGACGCCACCACTTGCCGATGGAGAGCTGCAAATTTTGACCTAAAATCGACACTTAGGGCCATTGAACTGTGAGGAATCTTTTTCGTGTCAGCATCTATTTCGACACGGTACCTCGGTTTATACGGTCTTATCCGAAGGACCGGTCTCCACGTCCCACAGTGGGATTCGAACCCGCGACGTAAGGATCAACTCTTTATTCCGCGACTCTCGAGCGCAAACGCTCGAACCACTGCGCCACGCGGGCGACGAATGGTTCCTACATGTACCAATTCAATTGTAAAACTTTGATTCCCAATTGTATCCCAATCTTACCCTCGGGGTCATTGCATACCAATATGATTTGAAGTGGCCCTTCTACTCTTTTAACTCTTTTAAAAAAATCCCTGTATATTCCCATATAACATCATCTTCTCTGGTCTAGTGGTTCTTGAAAAGAAGACTGCAACCTTTATTTCCTTTTCTCGATTATCTCTTCTTTCTAGAGAGCATGGTCCTGTATTTAAACAAACTAAAATTCCTTTCACTCAAAGATGTTTTAAGCAAGTTCAGAAGAAATTCAGTTGTTCTAGAGAAGAAGCCGGGTAAAACGTTAAAAGAAGGACAGGCAGAGGGAAAGCCTGACAACGGATAACAGGTGATCAGAAAAGTGCATTTTAACCTTCGCTTACAGAGGCGACCAAAAAGACTGATGTTTATTATGTATATTTTTATCAACAAAAAATTTGAGACCATTTTATGAGTGTGGCAAAACTTCTGAGTTCTATGATCACTATAACTAGAGGTATATATTTGACTTAGATTATGTACATGTACAAAAATCTAGCTGAATTCGTGATTCAATTACAAATTATTGAATTGCATATTGATAGCGATTCTCTGTAACCACTTAAACTTCTTGCCACGCATGGTCACCGATTTTGATGAAACTTTGCTCATTATTACAACTTGACACTAGAAACATATATCAATTAATATTTTGTTATTATGTGTCTTGGTTGCCATGGTAACGGCCAGAAAAGTTGGAAAATTGAGATTTTCAGCTACTTGGAATCTTAATTAAGCCTTAATAGAGATTGTTCTATCTGACGTATCCGCATACGTATCCGTATACGTATCGAAGTATAAGAGGCATCTCGATTCCGATGTCTAACTCGCTGAATACATCACTTTTAAATCAGGCCCATTTATAGAGCTGAAGTATAATGATTATTCCAATAAAATGTATATTTCCATTATTTTGTAAATGAGTAAGCATAAAATGATCAGATATGTATATAACTTTTTATTCAAATTTCAATATAACTTTAACATCATTACATTTCTTTGAACAAAAACAATGTTGGAGCTTGCTTCCCAGCTTTTAAAAAGCTGTACATGTAGGTCGCGGGTTTATTGCATATGTAACTTGAAGCGGCCACCCATCCAAGGACTATACAGGTTCGCCGTAGCTTAACTTGCCTGAAATAGAGGGAGACCTCTACCACATTACTTGAAAATCTAGCTCACTAGCGAGGCAGTATAAGTTCCTTATATACTGCTCGCTACACATAAAAATCTTACGAGAAAATTTGAGACAATGTTCCTTAGAATTGCACCATATTATCTGTATTTTTGATCAAATTTGTCTACGTGGTTTTAATACAATGTTACTGAAACGCAATTTCGTTTTTGGTACCATGTAGATAACCACTCCACGAAAACCACATACAAAATAAACAAATAACAGGTAAATGCATGCCATTTACCACCCACCTACACACACACATTCCAGTGTTGAGGGTTGATTTAATCCAGGTAATATGCATATATGAATTTTTTTTATTAGATCGACATATATGTTGTAAAATGCTCCCATTCTATTGAAAGTTACTTGCCCGCATGCAACCTAAAGCTTAAGGCTTGGCAATTTACGGTAACTTTCTTTCTGCATACCATTACTTTTACACTAACTAACTTTGGCTGACCTTTAGTACGAGTTAAGTATCAATTATACTATATAAATTATTTCTTGCAGTTGGCATCATATTTATTGTGTTGTATTAATTTACGATATATTGGGAGAAGGACGCAATTTATAAGAAGAACAGTTTTGTTCGTCTTACTGCTAAACATGCGCACAGACAGACAATGTTACTAAAATGTAATCGGGAATGGCGATATAAAGTTGAAATGACTCTAAAAATTTTAATCAATTTGATAACATGTTCTACATAGACCCGGTATTTGCGAATTTTCCTATTAACATTCTGGTACTCTCTTCTTACATTCTCTGGTTGACGACGTAACTGTGCTTCGGTAAATGGAGTGACAATTGGGTGTCTGGAAGGGTATATGCAGTCTCCTAATAAATAGCAATCTCTTGGAAAATCCAGTGTCATACCAACCCCTATGGGCGTCATCATTCGAAAAGTTTGGGCGTCATTATTATGGCCCAGAAATCCCGATTCTACATGACAGATCTTCAAGTTATTGTTGATGACAATCTGTGTGTGAACACAATGAAATTTACGGTGCCCACTATAATAAAGCCTTTGGGGTTCATTTGAAGGCATATATATGCGATGGGAGGTGCCATCAATCGCTCCTACTGCTTGAGGCAACTGCTTCCACACACCCCGTAGGCGATGCCATTCTCTATTTGATGGCCATGATATGTTTTCTCTTAAAACAGCATGCAAGATTGGCCACACTAAATTTACAATTCGACGAGCGGATGATACAGAAATTGAAAAAATGTATGACAGACTTGTACATGTAGGATAGGTTTTCAACCATAGTAGTGTCAACAAAATCTTATTTCTGTTGTTTAGACAATATCTTTGTCGGTAAGGACCCAACATATGACTACACTGACCACACAATTCCATAAATGTATCAGGTGTCTCTCCAGTTCCGTCAAAGAACAGACGTCTGTTCTGAGACAAATCAGAGAAAACATCCCTCCCTCTCCTACCCCTTATTTGGTCTACATCATCAAAAAACAAAAGGTTCCTGCTGGAAAATGAACTTAAACTGGGCAGGTCAAGTACTGATAAAAGGGTTATCAAAACATCACTAATCTCTGTTTCATGTTCATTCACTTCGAACGCTTCCAACATTAGGAGTAAATTTGATATCGTATCGATATCGTGAATGGAAGAATCAAAAACAGTAAGCAACAAACATGCAAGCGAATCTCTTTCCATTTTGCTATGATATACCTGTTTCCCTTTTAGTGTTCTTATATGGACGAGTCTACTAAGCTACGCTGTCTGAAAGCTAGGTCCGTTAAAATTACTAAATTTATACCCACGTGGTAACAAATAATGCTCATCTCCGTGGAGTTTCTATTGTATAGTGTCATTTTATCATACAATGGAGTTTTTGTCGAGAAAAGGGGTTCACATAAGGGTGGCTCTTAATATATGATTGTATACTAGCAGCGGGAATCAATACGGGTAAGTAAAAGAACCTCATAAATCTTAAGATAGCCGCCTGCCCCCCCCCCCCACTTTTTTTCTTACATTATCTTTTACTATAGAAAATGTTCGTTGAAAGGGTGGTCCCCCCCTTTTGTCTCAGCAAAGTCAAAATTAGGGTTTTCTAGTAATGTTTGAAGAAAATTTGGTTGTGAAAAAGTTGGAACTCCCCTCCTTCCCGAACGAAATATTTTTGAGTTTATAGAATGCTCCTTTTTTTTTTAATTTCTTGTTAAAGTTTTCCAGTTGATCCAAATTTTTCCCCCTGATTGAACCCCCCCCCCTTTAAAACGATACTACGTGTCTGTTTAGCTTGTTATTTCTGATTTAAAAAATATAAACATGCTTATGGATGTTCTCAAAAATAATTTTTTTAAACATTTATTTGACAAAATACACATTGATAAAAATGGTGTACATGTCGATCGAGCTTATCTAATTAAATTTCAATATAAGATATTTCCCATGCCCCAGGAAAAAATGTTCAAAGAAAATGAAGCACCAAGAAACAGAAATCACTGGGTTTATTTTCTACACATACAAATAATGTTTTCATCAACTTTAGCGTGGTCAATTATAATATTAGAGCACTTTATTCTTTTGCAAATTTTGTTATTCACTAAAGATTGTACATTAAAGGGCAGGTCACTCTAAACTTACAGCTTAAATTACTTTGAAATCAGACTCTTTCGTGTGTAGTGTTTAGAGTCACTCCAATTAAATTCTTTGTTATTTGCAGACGGCTAATATCTGTGAGAATTAATTTGTTTAGCTTCAAAAAGAGGGACCTATTTTTCATATTCAATAAAATAACTAGAAAAATACGATATAAAGAGAAAATGCCATATCACTTATCGAAATATGTCATGAAATGTTATTCTCTCTCTCTCTCTCTCTCTCTCTCTCTCTCTCTCGTGTCATTTTATTGGTTCAATGTCTAATTTATTTTAACAGTTTTCTTCATGGCATACATTTACCCCCCTTTTTTCAAACAAGACACGTGTTTTATCAACAAAGCTTTAATTAAGGAATGAATTATATATATATATATATATATATATATATATATATATATATATATATATATATATATATATATATATATATATATATATATATATATATACGAGCAAGTTTGTCTAATCAGACTCTGAACTTGTTGACGATTCAGAACTTACATCTACTAGTTTGTTCTTATTCTTATATAAATAAGTCAAAAGTTTGTTTTTCAGCTTTTCGTTCTCTCTAATTAATTCTTTAGTAGAACGAGATTTCTTTACTTTCTTTTGTTTGGATTTTTTTCGTTTTCTAACCCTCTCACATTCTACGGCATCTTCGCGAGCCCACAGGAGCCGTATGTCCTCTACATCTTGATCCTCATCTTCTCCAGTATCCTCTTCATTATGTTGACGACTCCCTGAGGACGAAGTCGATGGCCGGAGATTCCCCAAAGAGCTGGTTGATGGTCGGGAATAATCCGAGTTCCCTGAAGAGCTGGTCATTGGTATGGTATTTCCTGAGAAGGTAGGCCGGGTCAATTCCCTGGGGTTCCTAGTGCCCGAGAGTTGACAAGAATTTTCTAAAGATGTGGTTTTTGTCGAGGGGGAACTGATGGAAGAAGATGAAGGGGGGTTCACGGAGGAATTAGAGCTATTATATCTTTTCTCCAATTTTGCAATTTCCTCAAGACATTGTCTATAAACAAATGATACACATTGTTAGAAAAATGAAATGTTATGATTTATATATTTTATCAGACTCTAAACTACATGTTTTATGATTAAATAATGACTGAAGTATTTGGATTTGTATGACTTATCCTGACATTTTAAAATAAATTAAGAATCAATAGAAGTTTGTGGATAATGGGATCAAAGCTCAGAAAAAATGCTGATCAATTATGATACCTGATATCTGAGTCTTTTTCCGTGTGCATGTTTTCCTTCATTCTATGAAATTTCTCTCTAATGCGCTGAAGCAGCCTTTTTTCATCTTCCTTTTTATACATCTCGCGAATGTCCGCGCCGAACTGATTGACATTTGCCTTAATCTCTTCCAAAATGGACTCAAAATCAGCAGGATGGATGAGATAGCTTCGTAAAATAAGAAGAACCTCTTGTTTCGAAAATCGGTGATTTTTTCTTTTCTCTGTTAAAAAAAAGAGTTATGTGAATGTGCACTGTGATTTGAAATTCTATGATAATTATATAATATTTCCTAACACTGAAAAAGGAAATGAAATTTCTAAAATAGCATTATTTTCAACTTACCATTCCGTGTTGCCATGATGTTTCTTCTAGTTGTTCGACTCACAAATCTCGTGGAATTGCCAGTCCTTCGCGCTTACCCAACCGAAAAGTTGAATGAAAAGAATTACACAGTCTATTGTCGGGGTTACTCTCTCGGCTGTAGTTTTACTCGATTTGATAAAACAAGCACACAGATCTATCTAGATATGTGGGTTAACGAAAGGAAAGCCACCAATTTTTAACAGTCAGAAATTAGAGTGTATGTTATAAATTTGAAAACAATTCATTCTTTATTTCACCAAAAGACTGGAGAGTGGGGATTGGGGGGGGGGGGGGCAATTGGAATGCTATGTAATGCTTAAGGTAAATAAGAAAATGAAACAATAAATGTCCTGGTATTGAGAGAGAGAGAGAGAGGAGGGATAAATGTTTTAATGATTTTAAAGCAGACCCATTCATTGGGAAATGAGATATCATGTTTTTTTTCTAATTTAAAATGTAATATGAAGCTGCTTGACACCCCCAGTCAACTTTGGAGAAAAAAAATACTACAAAGTGAAATTAAGTGTAAAAGTTTTCTTTTAAATTCAATTGTTTAATAATTTAAATTGCAAACAAATAAAGATGGAAATTTTATATAGTTCACACCTCGGGATCGGGATGCCTATCGTACTTCGATACGTATACGGATACGGATACTTATACGGATACGTGAGATAGAACAATCTCTAATAGAGAATGTTCTTTCTGACGTATCCGTATAAGTATCCGTATCCGTATACGTATCGAGGTGAAAGAGGCATCTCGATCCCGATGTCTAAACTTTTTACTATAATTTCCATCGTTATTTGTTTGGATTTAAAGCAGCCCCATTCATTTAAGAATAGCATATGGTATTTTTTCTAATAAAAATGTATTAAGCCGCTGTAAACGTCTATCACTGGAAAATTTTTTAAAAATAGATAATGAAATTAAATAAATTTGTATTTGTTTTCATTATATTGTTTAAAACTTTAATTGCAACTTTGTTTAAAAACATTTATCGGGATCCCCCTCTCTCCATCCTAACATCAGGATATTTTATTGATTGATTCTGTAATTTACATTAGATGACAAAAAAGTTACCCCCCCCCCTCCACTCACACACACACTAAAATGCAAAAGACGTTGATATCCACACAATCAATAAAACCGTGAAGCCGCTTCTAGACCCTTACCAGTATATGCTAAAAAAATGCCAACCCCCCCCCCCCCCCCCCCCCCGCCAGGGAACACACACAAACTTTCATAGCGTCTGTTGACTTTCTTCATTCTTTTTTTTTCAATGAACTATTTGACAAATACCTGTATGTCGTCTCCCATTCCCCTCCCCAGTTGAAATTGCTACTTTCGTGCCTATTCTCATACAGCTTGATTTTGCTTTATATTTTGTCCTTTCAGCAAATAGGTGATGAAATGAAAATGCAATTGTTAGATTTGATTTTTCCTTTTAGTTCTCTTGTTGTCGTACATGCGTATTATAATTCATGGTTTGATATAGAAACTGTTTCAGAATAGGGTATTCATTATATTAATTCTCTTTTTATAAGAAAGAAAAGAACATTAGGTTAAAAAATGCCAAAACAATAGACATCTATTTCTTCTATGCTACCTTGTCCATCCAGCTGATTTTTATTTATTTATTTAATTTTTATTTATTCATTTATGCATTTTGGCCCAGATCGGTAAAAGTGTGAGTCAATTCAACACGCAGTTTATAGAACTGAAGAGAAGAGGCTGCTTCAACGTAGCAGAGAAATAAAAAACAGAATAAAGAATAAAATTTATACAAAACATTTAATTGATAAAATATCAGCATTTTTTCAGAGTTTTGATCCCGCTTGCACACAAAGAATTACAGTCATCTTAATTTCAATAAATAAATCATTAAGTAAACTTTAGTCAACATGTATATAAAGTAATGTATAAGACATAAACATTGTTCTCCGTTTATCTCCTTTTGTCGACTATTGTTATTCATCCCCGACAAAAACTGCGTGTAATTGTATCACTTTTGGAAATGGTAGTCCTTTCTCAAGCTCTCTAGAATTTCGGATACAATTTATAGAGTTAAGAGTTTTCAAACCACCCCAGAATTGCCAGCTTTCCAAAGCTTTTCTGGAGAACTATGTCCATCAAATATAATCAAATAATATACAGAATGTTGATAATGATAAAAAAGAAAATGAGGATGGAAATTTTCAGTGACTCCCCCCCCCCCCCAACACACACACACACACACACACACACACAGAGTATGCAGTATGGTCAAATTAATCTTTCACAGTTAATGTATCCGTAATTATTTTTGTGGAAAAGAGGAACTCAAAACTTAATATCCATCCCCCCCCCCCCACACACACACATATACCCCGTAATAGTTTTTTTTTAAGATTTTGATTAATTTCTACACCTTTTTATTGTCAAAGTTTTGCTAAGGTGACTTGTCATTTTTTTTGTTTCTCCCTGCCTCGGCCCAGCTTCCCCCTTCTCCACTTTGTTAATCAATTTTAAGTGTTTGCTTGATGTAGACAAACTTATACTCATCTAGAATAATTGATCTCTGACACCTCGTACAGTTAAACTTTGTTAACTCAAATTCTTGAATATATCGAAGTTTTAATTGGTCCAATCAAGTCTGAGATAACGAGCACTGACTGTATGCATTATGGGGAATATGTCTTGTGTTGGTAAAGGTTACTTCGAGAATGAAACAATAATATATCCTGATATTGTGTGTGTGTGAGAGAGAGAGAAGGGGGGGGGAGTCCCTTTTAACTTTTTTTATTTTTAAAAAAATTAATAAAAATATACATACTTTTTTTTTTACTAATTTTATTTTTTTTTAAATCCTCCCATAAAATGATAGGTGTGAACAGCAACTTGATACGTTTTATTAGAAATATTTCTATATATCTTATTTTGAAATGAATGAGGTTAAAATCAAACAAGAAATCAAACAAGAAACGATGGAAATGTTACCCAACGGTTAAATCATCGGGATCGAGATGCCTCTCATACCTCGATACTTATACGGATACGGATACGTATACGGATACGTCAGATAGAACAATCTCTAATAAAGACTAGGAAAAACAAGCAAACCATTCTAGCAAAAAATGACACCTTGTTGCCACTTATGCTATAAAGAAACTATTTAGAATATATCTCTAAGTAAGTGGTAACCATGGGTACTTTTGGAATACATTTTAAATGTTGAAAAATCCTGAAAAAAGGTCAATATTCACTAATGATGGGTGTTACATGATCAAATTCAATCAACAACTTAAGAAAAACAATGAGAAATAATTGACCTTAAGTAATAAGGTATTGGCAATATTATTCTAAAATTAACTTTTAGGGTTGCCATGGTAACATAGCGTAACAATGCAAAATCTGTTGTTAAGATTGGGTTAATGCTACTACCTTAAAGGGGGAGGAAATAAGCACCTCCTTCAAATTTACCTGGTCTTAGAACCCCTGTCAATCACCTGAAATAAAGCCTGAGATTGGATACTTGGATTTGATTGACATTTAGTTTTCCATTTTTGTGTATATCATGTGTACCTTGTCTGAATATCGTACCGACCATTGAATTAACATTCAGGCTTTTGATGCCTACCGCATATGTCAACGTGATAAAGCTCTGTTTTTTTTTAATTCTTAGGAATATGCTATAAATATAATTCTGCCAAATAATTAAATAAATGCTAGGAAAAATCATGCTTTTATATTTAAAATGTAATTTTAGAAGGGTGAATTTCATTTCACGATTACAATCGATAATTATACAATTAGTCAAAACATAACTTTACGTAAATTTATTTTAATTTAAACAGAATATACCGACCCTCTTTTGAAGTATCATGTAATTAAATATAATAATATATCTTGTTTTAAAATGATTATGACAACACTGTAATATTGTTCAAGTGAAATTTTATAAAGGAAAGTACATGATTGTACGTGTCGCTTTTCTTCGAGACATGGTGAAGAAAGTTACGGTATAATAACCAGTTTTAGAAGAGAAATTAGTCGTATTACTTTATCTTGCTTTGTTTTGATATTTGAAATTACGAATCCCGATGGGGGAAAAAGTAGGATACAGATGATTCAATTCCCGTTTCGCCTAACTTAGGGGACCACAACCGGCCCGAAGACCTGACCATTTTTGAAGTCCATGCGTCATCATGGAAAAATCACGTAGGAATTATCTTTAAAAAAGAATTATTCAGCTTATTATAAGTCTTTTTAGTTAGAGACTTATTAAATAAGTCTTATTTACTTAGAGACTTATTCATGACCTCCTTTCTTCTTTCGTTTTGCCATACACGGCTTGCAATTCGAATTACTTCCCTTTGTGTCGCCAGCATACAACTAAAGATTTTGGTCCAATATTCATTTTATAACATTTGAAATTAATTAACAAACACACAGTTATTTTGAAATTGTCTAATTATTAAAACATATTTATTCTAAAAGAAGGAATTGAATTAGGAGTATGTCCCCAACAAAAATTTAGCATGCTTTATTTAGTAAATTTGACGGTCAACATTTCGATTGACCCACACAACAAAAAACAATGACATTATTTTACCATGTCATAGGAAAACGTGTACAGGTAATACAGGTAACATCCTGTGTGTATAGGTAGGTATACACAAGCCAGCGTGGTTCCCTCGGGGCTTCACAGCCGTTTTGATTAAGCTCCACCCCACACTAAACTTACCTGAGGAAAACCGACCGGTTGAAAACCTCGGCCTTTAAGGAAAACATGAAAATTCAAGACTGACAAATATACATTCTTAGGACCTTGCAACACCGACAACATTAGAAAAATTGAGATTAATTGCTACTTTGCAGTATAAACACGGAAACAATGTACCAGTTGTTTAAAGAAATAGTTTTTTGCTGATAAAGGAATTTACCTTTTAATCAAGAAACATATTATTTGACTCATCTTGAATATTACCTATCTGGTAGAACTAAAGTTTAATATCATATATTGATAATGTTTGATGAAAAATACAACACTGTTGCTATGGTTCCCAAGTTGAGAAAAAATTCGATTTTGTTAACTTTATGTCAATATTAAACCCTATGTGCCAGCTTTTTGAATCCATTTAGAGATTGGGTGGTAGTCAATATTGAAAGTCATATTAATCATAACAGTTTTGGGAATCTACATATAAGGGTACGTATCCAATGAAGCAGAATATTTTCCAAATTTTTATGCATATTTTTTCTGCCAATTTCCATAGAACGCTCTATTTAAAGAATTAATTTGAATTTTTTGAAATGTGAAAATTAGGACCACACAAACGCCGTTAAAAATTGATCACCAGTTATATAGAAATGTGTTTTTTATAAAGCTAGGATCAGATTAAAGACTTACGCAACGTACCTACTTACTGATATTTTTTCAAGAAATTCTTAATTTAAGATTATAATGCCATCAGATGTTCATAGACAAAAAATCAACATGCATTACCAGGGGGGTAGAAGAAATATCAATTGATGAAAGTTCTCATATAATTCAAAGAACAATATACATAATTACTAAACATATATTCTAGATGTTTTGTTTATCCAAACTTGTTTTAGAAGAAGTTTACAGCAGCATATATAGACATTAAAATGTATCACACAGTTCCTTCAAGTATTGGAACTCTTCAACTCCAGGGGAAAAACAATAAAGTTCAAACTACGTTGTATATGTTCTTAAAACATACATAGAGTGAATTTGAAATCCCTTCGTGGTGTTAAAACCATGGCAACCATTGCTAACCAATAAGAAATATCATTTCTTTGGTATACAACCTACAAGTGTATAATTGTTTTTATTTTTAAGTGTATGACTTTATAAATTGAATGAACAAAATATTACTTTTCAATACTTTGTTTCCATGGTAACGGATGTAACAGTTGGTTTCCCAAATATGTTTTTCTTGATTTCAGACATCAGGCCTTTGACTTTCGGAAGCAGTCATTGCCATTTGTTTGCTTTGCTGCAAACGTTAACTATGGGATTTTGAACATGTTAAAAGGACTTTTGCGAGAAGCACTGACTTTTACAATCGACGGCTTACTTTTACACTATGACAGTATATAAAGGAAGCTCTTTTGCGATATAAAAATTAAGCTTAACAGTTAATTATACGATAATAATGGGCCATTTCAAAGCACATATTACGTTGTCTAGAAAGAGAACGGCAACCAGTCCACCCTCAACCCCATCCCTTCCCACATTGATCAACTCTTGCTTAGTTTTCCTTCCGAGATGTTTTTTCTCTCTTTTTTGATTCCTTCAGAAAATGAGATTGAAAGGAGATACTAACCCTCATGAATAAATAATTTAAGCTATGTAATTCTGTCTCCCATCATCTCTTGTTATGCTTGCCTCCAGTTAAGTATGTAAGTGCCCTAAATAAAGTTATCTTCTCCCTTTTCATTCCGTTTACAGTCATTCCTATACAACTTTGTTATCACTTTAAAGGGCCTGGACACAGTTGCATGTAGCCTTATTGTTTACAATTTTAAATTTCTATTTTCATTCAAAAATAATTTCAGTTTCATGAATTGAACATACATTAAAATGACAACGACATTCTTCATACACGTCAAACACCTGTGTTCGTAGACAGGGCATGAGCTCTGTTGATAGACGTCGAACGCTTCGTGAGAACAAATGTCGACGGATATGCTCTGATGACACCGGGCTTGGGGCGAATTACATTGTAAAGTAAAGTAATGCATTACATTACCATTACTTCAAGATTTGGGCATGAAATTACCATTACCAATACTCTAATTTCTTAAAGTAATGCATTACATTACCATTACTTTAGTAAATTTATGCATTACCATTACCATTACTTTTGGGGGTTTTCAAAAATAGAAATACAAAACGTGTACTTTTAATAAACATGCACGCCCCTTCAAAACTAAACTTGATGAATGTTAATTCAAATTTAATTTCAAGTTCTTGTATTTATTACACTGTATATAATTTACATATCTTTTTATTATTCATAAGATTTTTAATTAAAAGATATGATATTTAAAACACGGATTTCAAGTACTTGTATTTATTCCACTGTAAATATCTTACATATCTTTTATTATTTATAAGAAGTTCAAACTTTTCAATTGCCAATAAGATAAAAACATGTACAATATGCACTTTTTGTGTGATTATTGATGTCATAAAGCAATTTAACTTTTGGGACACTTTAACTTTGTATAGTACCAACCAGACCCAACCTGACATCTAAGCAGTCCCAGAAAGCAGACCCTGGGACTGCTTTGGGACCGTTCTGGGACCGCTGTGGGACTGCTCTGGGACCGCTATGGGACTGCTGTGGGACTGCTCTAGAAAGCAGACCCAGCAGTCCCAGCAGTCCCCGGGACTGCTTTCTGGGACTGCTTTGTTCACTCATGCGTGAAAAAGTTTCTGAGTGACATGATAACTCCGCCCCTTGTGTATTCTGAATTTGCAGCTCCCTGATGTTGTTTTGTTAACTTTCAGCAGAGAGATGTTTAAAATAAAAAATAAAATACAAGGATTTCTTACAAAATTTTATCAAGTACGATAGATATACAAGTAATTACTATATGTCTTCAGGGGCTCTAAATTTACACAATTGTAGTCTAGAATTAGTTTTAAAAATAATGAAAGTTGTTTAAAAGAGAAGTCAGGAGATGATTTTTATCTCTTGAATTAAACTTTATTACAGGTGTTTGAAACAAAATTATCTAGGCCTATTAAATTATTTGATGCTCTCAAATTATGTACTCAAAGTTTGCATTAGGCCCTAGCACTTTTTAAAAAAAGCAAACTTGTTATTACAGTAAGATATTCAGAGGGACGTAATGTACTGGATTTTTTTCAATTGAAAATTATTCTACTATTCTTCCGTAATATAAATAATGTGAACTAGTATTGGGAGATTTATTTATGAATTAGTTTTTAATTTATAAACAAGATATTAAAAAAGCTGACCATGACAAATCGAAAAGGAATGGAATACAAGCATTCCACAGTGCCAACCAGGCATGAACGTCTTCGTTCAATATTTATAATTTGTTTCTATACACGAACTGTGATTTTCTTAACAGTTCAGAAATGACTGTCACATAAGAATTGCAAATATTTGTTGTTACTGCTCAGAAAGAAATGCATTATCAATTTCCACTGCCTTTTATAGTTACATTTTTTATTGGTAATCTCATTTCTGAGTAAGCTCCGCCCATTAAATTAATTTACCCCGCCCATTGGGACTGCTTTCTGGGACTGCTTTTTGGGACCGCTGGGACTGCTGTGGGACTGCTCTGGGACCGCTGTGGCACTGCTCTGGGACCACTGAGGGACTGCTAAAGCAGTCCCTGGGACTGCTCTGGGACTGCTTTGTGTCAGGTTGGGTCTGGTTGGCACTGGAATGCTTGTATTCCATTCCTTTTCGATTTGTCATGGTCAGCTCAAACTAGACCAGCTCTTTTAATGTTTTATAAACACAGTCGGCAGAAAGGGGACTGGTATTTGAGCACTTCTCAAAACAATACTTTGTTTTAATTGTTAAACCCCAGAGGCATTGTGTGTTTTGATGACATTCTATTCACAAGATGGCAATTATTAGTTTACAGTGTACATTAATTAGTGTACCTCATACCGGAAATATTATTTTTAAAGTAATTTCTTAAAAACCCTTTTAAATATTCTCTGAAATTAAATATTATCTAAAATAAGTATGAAAATTTAATATGTCTGGTAATTGTACTTTCAAAAGAATATAAAGTGTGGTAGTAGATAGTGTAAATAGATACAGAAATTTTATTTAAAGAGGTTGATTTTTTTCATTCATTTCTATCATTTAAAATATTATTTATTAAATCTAAACAATAATTGCCATTTCCATTTTAAAATTTTTAAAATTGGTCTATACAAAATAATGCTTTGTAATGCTATGTAATGCCAGCATTACTCTGGATTTCAGAAAGTAATGCATTACATTACCATTACATGTAATGCAAATATTTTGGCATTACTCATTACATGTACTAGCATTACTTTGAGTTCAAATAATGCATTGCAATGCATTACCACTGCATTTAGCATCACCCGAAGCCTGGATGACACTATACATAAGTAATATCTATATCAACCATAACATGTAATCTTGTTTAAAAAAAATTAGCTAGTTCTCACATATGTAACAATAAATCTTACCTTTGGTTAAACATTCTTGAGGGGAGGAGGATAATATACGAATGTCTTGTCTCTCCAATGGCTCATCAATAGATTGGGCTTTGCTCAATTTCAATTCTATAGATCATTTTTAGATCATTCTTAGATCATTAAGGAATTAATCATAAAAGTATACGTTCGCCTTTATGTCATTTTACCACTTTGAAAGCAAAATATCATGCATGTTTACTTACTTTCATAAAACCCAGAATCCATTGCTCCGACAATATCTATATATGAGAACTTGCAGAGAACATCCTGGAATTCTTCAAACCACTGTTGATGGTGGCGCCAAACTCGATCTAAAAGAACCATCGTGGAACATATTCTACCTTGAGTTTTTTCCTCCGCTTCAATATTCTCTTTATCCATTTCGTTTATGACTTGTCTTTTATGAAGTTCTGAGAGAACATCAGAAGGTCTGAGTTCTTCAATAAACCCGACAGTGGGTTCCGTTAGAATTTTTCTATATCTTTCAAATGCGACCTTCAACAATTCCTTGCCTTTAAGTGTTCTTGCCACATAATGATATTCTACAAAATATATCAAAATATATCAAATACATTGACTACATCGGAGAAAATCTTACGATCATACATCAACTTCAGTTCTGTGCGTAATCTTGTATTTAGAATAAGAAATGTATCATCTGAAAACCGACTGACGTTCGTGTCGCAGTAGATGTTGGCATGAAAAAGATCCCTCATTGCTAAATGGCCACAAGTGTCGAGTACAGGTTTTGATTGGCAGCCTTCCACTTGCATTTAGCGGGTCCTTAACTTGGGTGAAACATTCTCGAAAAGGATGTTTAGCAAGCAAAGAAACAAATAGCTACTGCATTTACATAGACGATAAAATGCATCTATATGTAAGTAGATTACCTGTTCGAGCATGTCATGCATGTCAACAGATAACGCTTAAATTATTTATTAGGTCTTTCTCAACATTTAATATTGAATTTGTTGAGGAAATATATTTTAGCTGTGAAAAGTTCAGGAAGGAAGGAATTGATGCTATTTTCACGTAAGCAATATGCTCCTCATGAAAGAATGCCGATGTCAGACAAATATCAGACAAACAGCAACTGTATTCCTCAACTTATATTTGCTCATCTTCACAAAATTTTAACTCCTGGGGGAAAAGGTGATATTTCAGACATGTTTTGAAACGCTATGTTTCTAAGTATATAATATTAAGTTATATCAAAGTCTACAATTACAGAAATTGACACCTTGTATCAAAAATATGTAAAACCTAAACTTATAATGACATGATGATCGAACATCGAACAAGACCCACATTACTTTACATCAAGCCCGCGTGGGGCAGGGGCAGTGGTTAGAGCGTTCGCTCTAGAGTCGCGGGGTAAGGAGTTGATCCTTACGTCGCGGGTTCGAATCCCACTGTGGGACGTGGAGACCAGTCCTTTGGATGAGACTGTATAAACCGAGGTCCCGTGTCGCAGTAGGTGTGGCACGAAAAAGATCCCTCACTGCTCAATGGCCTTAAGTGCCGAGCATGCATGCGCATAGGTTAAAATTTGCAGCCCTCCATCGGCAAGTGGTGGAGTATCCATATGAGTGAAAATTCTCGAGAGGGACGTTAAACAACAAACAAACAAACTTTACATCAAACCTTTCCCCCAGGAATCGTAATGAAAACAGGAAGAATATAAATATCATGCCTTAGAAACCTCCTTATTGTTATAAACTTACCATTCATTTCCAAGGCATCTACAAACTTTTTCCATTTTTGGGGATGGTCACTCAGTTCCAAATGAATGAGAAGGCGTTCCATTGCAGCAATGTTACCTTGTTTTCTGTTAATTTGACGTATTTCTTGACGAGCTACTATAAAGGAATAAATAAAGAAAAAAGTAATATGCAAATAACGTAATTACCCAAATAAATCAGTTTGAACGGATACACGTTTCGCTGAAGTATAAGGTAAGATCTGAACACAAAACTTTAATGCATATACAAATAGGAAAATACAAGAGGGGGACAATTTCGGGATAAATTTACTTCAGAATTTAATTCAATATACTATGGTCATTTTTAAAAATTTAAAGTTATTTTTGATGGACGTATTTCAAAATAAAATTTATAATATAATTTCATAATAATTACATCATTGCATACTTACGTTCACTAATGACAAATCGTAGATGAGAGATCAGCTCTATTCCATGGACACACCTAACCAAGAGAGGTCTGTATAGGGACATCAGCTTTGGTATATCATACGTGTCCAGTGTGCATTTTATGCTGTTTGTATCTGAGAGGGTTGTGCACGAGTCGTTATATAAGTCTTCAAAATATATTACAGTTTATGCAAAAGTAAAAACCTCGACGAAAGTCATTTTCATCAGCTCTTGTATTTACAAACCATATAGAGACAAACTTTGAGAAGAAATGAATGATTTTACTATGCAGAGATGAAAGCTCAGAAACTAATTACTAATTCCGGTACGAGAGTCGATCCAAAAGGAAGGTCATTGCTGCTAAACAATTTTGTAGGGGGGGGGGGGGCAGAATGAAATTTCAGTATCTTACATTTCCACGTTTTTTCTCATAAGTCATGAAAAACAACTTTCACAAACCGAAGTCTCAAAAAAAATTTGAAGTGAGGGCCTGTATCAAAATTAGTTCCGACTGTAGGTAATGGATAAATAACTCGATGGTGTTGAATAGTTTAGAGAAAACATTCGAATGTTTTCTCTAAACTATTCAACACTATCGAGTTATTTATCTTACTTAAAAAACTTCCCCACTTTGGACCCCAAAGAAACATTTACCCTTTCACATATGCAACTTTGCTGTAATACAATGGGATCTAGCCCATTCAGATATCCAACAGTGACATAATACAATAGCCTAATCGAACACCCCTTTTATTCATGGACTTGTGAGCATGAAACCGCATGGTGCTAATGTCATTTGAAACCTTTCCATTGTTCTGAACAGTCATAGAATCAGATGAAGAATAGTTTTAAAATCCAATGTAAATTTTGAGAGGTTCAGATAGTGTTTTGAATACTTTTGTCCTGAAAGCAGAAGAAAACTATACAAAATTTTGATAAAAGGTTGGAAATCTATCATTACATGTAAGATGATGATTTGTTGGGGAAAAGTGTTAGAATCTTACTGACATCCATTCGAACAATACTTCTAGTAGTGCTATAACAGACGAAAAGATTGTCGGTTTTATGCTGAACCTGCTTTAACATGTTTAAAAATATTCCATATCAAGATGTGCAATAAAAAGGGTGACAAAAAATAGATGGGTTGTCAATTTATTAAATTCATTATTTCTCAATGCCTGCTCCTTCTGTCTCAATATACTTATCTTGATGAGATTCCCTGGAGTTTAGTAAAACCTAAAACCTGTCTTGTTTATATGACATAACAATGTCATGAACAGCTGACTTCAATGCATATAAAATTGTAAATAAATAGGGAAAGATCCTCGCTTAATTATGCCAGTATATTTTTGCTTGTTGGAGTTCAATATAAAACACACATGATCAACGTCACTTTTTGACGAGATTGACTTTTCGCACCTTGACTACAAATCGACATTAACTGCTCATCTCTCATCTCTTTGAATCTCTTTTGGCATTTAAAAACAAGTTCTCTGGATGCATTTTATTTCTCTGAGCTAGTTTAAACTTTCCCTACGTCTATACCAGTTTTTTTTCAGGGGCAAAATTTTATAGAATGGTGGAAAAAGAAACCCTACCCCTTTTTGACGTCATTTTCAAGCCCTTAATTGTATGGACACTCCTTATAAAATATACGATAAAATTTCATAGAATGTACAGAATGGGGTAAAAATTGCACATTTTGCGGAACAATTATGTCCAATCACATGTCTGAATTAACGGAAATTTTTGATGTCAAGTGCTCATATCAGAAGAGTTTTTCTTAGTTACACTAAGGTTGAACGTCATGTTCGCGGTTGCGCCGCCTGGACATGCCATTGCTTATAAAACATTACTAATTTATAAAAAAAAAAAAAAAAAATTATGAATTGTTTATTTTTCTATAGATAGAAAGATGATGCTTACTGTTTTAAAATTCATTGATGTACCTAAAGCGGTTTTAATTTTATGGCGCTAGTCCACGAACTTTTTGATACCCCTCGTAGTGATGGTTGAATCGGTAAAATATAAGTAGACCAATAACAATGGGTGTTTTTTAAATGCTGGATAAAACGCCACTCGTTAAATTGGAAAGAACTTTGTAACATCGACAACACCGAATGCATATCAAAATATTCTAAGCCATATTCGTCTCGCACCATCTGATTATTCAAAAATCGGTACAATTTACTTAAAACTACACCTCCTTTGTGATATATCAAACTTGTAAGCTTTGAGTATTTTATATTATAATTTTTTTCCAGAAATGCAAAGAAGAGTTTATCCTAAAATTGTTTGCGATCAATACTTTTTCACCTCAGTAGACAAGGTTTGGGTTATTGATGTTGACTAAGACTTGTAGAACATAACAATTAAAATGAAATTTCATTGGCCTTCGAATTGATATATTATTTTTATTCAAGAAAACGAATTTTGTTAGAACGGGTATAAAAAATGATTACATTAAGATCAATTCTAAATACCCTACAAAAACAAACGCTAGTAATTAGCACATCAATAGACAGTAGGATCTTAATATTAGTAAGCAATTATACCGGTGGTACGAAAAATAAAAAAGAGCATTACCTCTTTCAAATGTATATGTATCGGTAATATCTTCCATATACAAATCTATGTCTGTTTCTTTCACGCTACAGATGCCGGGGAGGATAGGACAAAGGATTGTTTCAGAAAATATTGATTTAAATTCTTCTGTTTGAACACTTTCTTTAAATGTTTTGCAATCCTCGTCATTTTGGAATTCGAATTCAAATACGACACTTCCTAGATGAATTCCACTGCAATTGACCTTATAAGTCTTGGAAAGCTTTGTTAAGCATTTCAAGAATTTCAGTGCAATTTTACGAAATTTAACTTCGTCAGCTGTTGATTCAAATAATTTACATTTGATATTTTCCAGCAGTTTGCAAATTAAATCAGAATTTTCGATAGACATACAGTAATCATGAGTTTCATCCAATATTTCTGATACTTCCTCTATAGTCCATTAGTCATTCATGCCTTCAATTATAGCCTTGAATGCTTTATACGTGAATTCTAGAATGCCCTCTTTGTCAACATGTCTGTCGTGCTTTTTTCTCATGGAGAGTTTGATGAAAACCTTTCTTAACATTCCTACAAATAACATGTTTAAATTTTGCAAAAAACAAAATGTTCTTCTTATAGAACGTGTTTCTACCCAAAATTTTTGAAGGTAAATTCAGCAATTAATAATTTTCTGTCTGTATTTTGTCACAGGCACAACAAGTTTAACAAAGGAAACTTTTTAAAGATTGATTTTTAATCATGAAAAAATTATGAGAGGGACAGAATAGACGGAATAAATATGTGTCACTTTAAGATCAGTTTATTTGCTTGAAAATATCTCACCGCTCTTCTTGTCCTTTTTTATAAGAGAGGTTAAATTTTTGATCTGGTCATCTATTGCATCCATCTTTAGTTTGAGCTCGTTACCAAGATTTCTCTCATCTTCGTCCATTTTCCTCATTTTATCTAGATATGTCTCTTCCAACTCTTTATCAATAGCTTGGGTTTCAATTGAAGCAAGCTCACGTACATACGTGCATCCCGTATATTTTTCCAGTCTTCCACAAATATCTTCAATTCTGCTCCAGATTCTTCGGAATTCGTGGTCTGACATAGAAGCTGATGATGCATGCCCAGAAAGCTCATTCCCAATTTGTCTAATGCGTTCGATATCGTCCCCAACTGTCAAATCAGAAGGTCCTGGATTTTTGTTCCAACCATTTGTAGGTGGCGTGATGTTTGGGCATACATTTCTCAGTAAAGTATACAACAACGTGATATCAAATTCTTTATAGTCTGATATAACTGCTCTATTGATAATGTTGATCTGTTCTGGACGAAGAATTCTCATGACTTGATGAGCTTTAACTAACTTTTGAAGTTGGGATGGGGGAATTTCTTTAGACAAGACATCTCTGTAAATTTTTGTCAATTCATCAATGATAGCTATGTTTACTCTTGCAAAATTAACCACCGGTGAATGTGCTGCTGCCATATATGCCTGAAACTGGTTGGCTGTAGAGGATTTTTTTGTTTCTTTGAATGTTTATCCAGTGATGCTTACATGTCAAATTATGATTCTCTATAAAGTAATGAAGACATATTGTTTCACATCAAATTTTCTTCCGGTAGTTATCATTCATGTTTTTTTACGATTTGATATTTTGAATGTAGTTACTTTTATCATCACCTTATGTAATGTGTTACGTACAAACCAAAACATAACATAAACTTTGAGCATTCGTTCCAGTATTAAATTAGTTTTAAACAAGTATTTTTATGTAGTACATTATGAAAAAATAATTTATTTACCGAGAGGACATCTATATTGCAGATGCTAGATTGCTAGTTTCATACAAATGTATTTATATATTAAAAAATGATGAATTTTGCAACTTTGTCGCAGGAAATTCGAGCTGACTGTTTTCTCAGACAATTTGATTAAACAATTTTTTCATCGTTATGAAAAAAAAGGTTTAGTTTATCACCTTGACATTTCAAGCTATACTCGATACAGTAATGGAGATTAATTCCTTATGTATTATAAAAAGTCATTGCAATGCTTTGCAATTGTGCACAAAAAATAATTTTAAAGGTGAAATTGTAGACTGATTCTTTGAATACATATAAATAAAAAAGATAAGCAGTGAAAAAAAAACTTAATAACGCTTCCTCACAATCTATTGATTTTACGTATTTCTTTCCTTGTCACCAAAAAAATTTATTCAAGATATCAGACACAATTCAGTCCTGACAACAGGACAACAGGTAGAAAATATTCCTACGTGTACCCTTAAACACACACATATTGTTTTATTATGTATAATATTTTTTATTAAACTGAGACTTAAAAAATTATCTGCCAGTGGATAATAATCTTTATTAATTTCATTTTTAAGTTTGCTTTGATGGAGTGGGGGGATCAACACCCATATAATGTATGCAGATATGTCGCTGGTATGGGTCTGTTTTCAACAATACATACAAAAAATGTATGCTTATTTTGGTCACGCCTTTACGTATACTCTGATATATTATGCAGTTAACATAAATTTAGCGGATTGTGATCGATACAGGTTCGGTGACGCAATATCAGAATGTGTTGCATGTATACCTATTCAAATATCTTCACACATTATTAAGTGATCCCCGGGGGTCAAATAGAATGAAATTAAATGAACATCTCTTTTGTTTTTCTTATTATAAAGTTAAACTTACCTGAACATCGTCTAAGGTAACTTCATAAGGAACTGTGAGTGCATTTGTCCCATGATTTCTTGCTCTTTAAATTAGAAGAACGTAGTACAAGGGATCATGGGACAAGATTATGTAGTTTCATTATATGCAGACGTACATCGTCTCAAGCCACGGTTCGGAGTCCGCATATACGAGAGTGGATCCAAAGGTAATGTTATAACTTCTATAAAATCTCTAATAATGAAATGTTATCAATAACGTTTCACAAATTAAGGATGGATTCTTCTCATATTTCTTATAATGGCAGAATCTTGATTTTCTGAATACTCAATATTCAGACTGTTTACACTTTTTTAACATCCAAAAACTTTGGTGTCATCGGCCTTGATTTTAAGTCAAGGTCATTTGAAAGTTAGTCCTAAAAATAGTACTTTTACACAGAGAAGTTTTGAAATGTATGCATATGAATAAATTTTGCTGACTGAAAAAATATCTTTCACCATAAAATTAAAGTTGTTACTTATTTTTGATGACTAATTCATATGAAATGAGCTGGTGAAAAGATAACATGAAATCCTTTATATTCAATAAATACATTTCATCCGAATTTCCTCGATATTTTTTCAAAATTCTCAGTTTTCATGAATTCACATGAAATTTCATCTCAATTTTTACAATTGACCATATAATGTCAAATATTTAGATTTTTGTCTGATGAATATTCAAAGGTTCAAGATTAATTTACAAGGTAAAAAAGATATAGTAATCAGGCAAATTATTGAAAAAAATTAGCCCGAATTTGCTCTATACTTTCTGAAATCTTCAATTTACAGAGTATTTTAAATGTCTATAAGAAAGATTTTTAATCCCCAAAAATATATCAATTTGGTGTAATTGTGACATAAATACATTCATTTCTACTAGTTATACATTCTATTTTTATGGTATTTTACACTAATGATATTCAAAATATTCATTTCGAATTTCCTCTGTCATTTTATTCTTATGAATGTTATGTTTGACAATTTTATAAAAAAAACATCAATTTTCTAGTGGCAATTACAGAAAAATTATCACATACATTCTTCACATGCACAGGACTAATTCAAAGCAACTTAACCTTCAATATAACTAGGAATAAATAATAAACCTTCCAAAAAGTTATGAGAAAAATCATACATAAAATTTTCATAGACTAGAAAAGATTTCAATACATTATTTATGACATAAACATGAAATCAATATACATGTATAGTGAACATGCCATTCAATGCTTAGTATATGAATATCACAGGGACTAATATATATGCCTATACATATACATGTATATGTAGTTATATACATATAGGTCCCTATTATGTTATTATTGGATATTTTACATTTGTAAACTGAGTTTTGAAAACAACAAGCAAATTCAAAGAATGGTGGTCCCCCGCTTTCGATGTCTTAGTGGATGGGATGCCATTATTTATGGCATATTGTAACTGTCTTGTTTGTTTGTCCTGTCTTATCTGTGCATCATACAAAAAGACATAAATAATGCACTTGTCAAATATGAACACCATATCATATGTCATTCAAAAGTAGTCACCAAATACAAAATTTTTGAAATTTAGGTCAAACATGAAGGGTCGCCCGCGTGGCGCAGTGGTTAGAGCGTCTGCTCTAGAGTCGCGAAGTAAGGAGTTGATCCTTACGTCGCGGGTTCAAATCCCACTGTGGGACGTGGAGACCGGCCCTTCGGATGAGACCGTATAAACCGAGGTCCCATGTCGCAGTAGGTGCTGGCACGAAAAAGATCCCTCACTGCTCAATAGCCGTAAGTGCCGAGCATAGGACAAAATTTGCAGCTCTCCACCGGCAAGTGGTGGCGTCTCCATATGAGTGAAAAATTCTCGAGAGGGACGTTAAACAACATACAAACAAACAAACAAACATGAAGTTCAAGGTAAAGGGGTAAAAAATTATAGCAAGCTCGGAAACACTTTGTCACTACTAATGCACATGTCAACTGTGAAAGCCCTAACCATTCTAAATCAAAAGTTATTAGCAAAGACAAAAATTTTGAAAAGTAGGTCAAACTTCAAGGTAATGGTCATGGGGTCAAAAATCATAGTACATTTGGAAAGGTATTCTTACAAGTAATGTTCATATTTAATATGAGAGCCCTATCTTTTCTCATTTAAATTTAATGACCAATTTAAAGAAATGTTAATTTTTTGAAAAGTAGGTCAAACTTCAAGATCAAGGTCACGGGGTCAAAAGTCATAGTATAATTTCAAAAGTCTTGTCATAGGTAATGAACAGGCATAATATGAAAGTCCTATCTTTTCTCATTCAAAAGTAATGACAAATTTAAGGTAATGTTAATTTTTTTGAAAAGTAGGTCAGACTTCAAGGCCACGGGATCAAAATTCACAGAATATTTGGAAAGGTCTTGTTACAGGTAATATACATGTGAAATACAAAAGCCCAATCTCTTCTCACTCAAAAGTTATGGCCAAGGTTAAAGTTTTTGTGACAGACAGACCGACAAAGAATGAGATTTAATGTCCCCTCTCTTTCGCGAAAGCGAGGGACAATAAATACCTACACACATTTATAAGTATATAGTTTGTTCAGCACCAATAAATATAACTCCTCAATGTGATCATATATTGCGTAAAATTTGCTGGAGTTTTAAGATAACAAAAAAGCCATCTATGACAATCAAATGCCCTTTGACATCTTTGCCTGAATATGACATCCTTGAACTTTGTAACAATAATATGCATGCAGCTATCAAACTTAATTTCACATTTAGATGCAAAATACTTATTCAAGGATGAAATTTCTTTTTGAGAATTTGTAGCACAAACATTTATTGATCAGTGTCAATAACTTGTATTGAAATTGAATTAAAAATTACCTCTTGAGGGTTTCTACTGCAAGTACATGTATATTAGTTCATTTGTAAAAATCTAAATTTTAACCCGGCCACTACCACCAATTTTGTTCGGCATGCTCTTGCTTAAAATCACCCTTTAACTAAATGATCTAAAGCAGGCACATTTTTTGGTATTCCAGAACTGTATTTTAAGATTTTAACTGTATTTGAAAATGTAAAGCAACTGAATACATAGAGCTAGGTATATATCATTTACAAGTTGTTGTAATGCCAGTACATGTAAATCTTCACATTGTAATCTAATGAAAGATAATGCTTGAAAAATTCGCTCTGAGAGTAAGATTTCAAATCTGAATCAAAGATTTTGTAAAGTAATCACATTCTACAAAGCATGCACTGTATCGGGTACTTGGGAATCAAATAATTAAACATTATATAATTATAAATAAAACTATTTTTGAATGAAAGTTTCTAAAAAAAAAAATCAAGAATGGAATCATGCAACAAGCAGCAGTGACTTTGATAACATGCATTGACTTCCACATTTCTACAAAAACATTTCTTTGATCAGATAAATAATGTAATTCCTGCTTCTGACATGATATATTCTGAGAAAATCTCTTTTCCACAGACAGCCATCATTCATTTGATGTGAGAATTTCTTGCTGAACATGTGTCCACCTGGTGAAAGTCCAAATTTTTTGTTGACCTATAATTTAAAAAACGTAATATATTTTACATAGCAGCACAGATGCTGCATTATATGATAGTTAGATAAAGTTGTGTCCATATTTCTTATACATGTACCTCAATAGTCCATCTGCCAGCACTCCTTGCTCAATCATCCTGCATTCTGACCTCCAGTCTTTTTTCTAGTCTAGGGTAAAGTAGGGTTGTTTTTCTCCTAAGAATTAAACATGAACATCCCTTAGACTATTTTTTTAAATTCATGGAAATTGATTATAAGATTAAATAACTTATCTCATCTGTATTTCATTTATTGCTTTAAATGAATGAAAATATTTTAATAGATTCTACCACATGCATAATGTCTTATATTATAGTGTATTGGATATAAATAAATAGACATTTTTTATCCTAAGAGTACAGAAAAGTAAAAAAAAAAAATATATAAATAGTTTTTTAACAATAATGTTTCATTTTGCTCTATTTATTAGACAATTGTGTGTTTCAATATTATGGATATTTCCACGTACAATATCAAGTTATTTTTCCGTTTGATTTGTACCCAAGCGGAACACCTTACTTTTCTAATAACTTGGTGATTGTTCGGTCTTGAACAAAGTAGGCTAGTTAAAAATATAAAATTTGTTGTAATCATATACAAAAAATGCTATTTTTGTGAATTATTATTCATAAACCTGACGAACACACGAAATATATCCTCTTCAAATGTTGACAAGTCGCGGGAATAAGCAGACGAAATATTGATAACAGGACTTTAATTTCCGTGCGAATTCCCATAAATCAATACAAACCAGCATGTAATTGAATTCAATTTCAAAATTATAAAAATCTTCAGACATATATAACTAACTTACATGCTCACTGCACACGACATGACATCAGACGAGGCAACGTGGATCTGCAATCTTGCACATGTTTGTGACCTTCAAGTTCAAGCTTCCCTTTTGGCTGATCGGAATTTCCCGGGCATAAACAACTATGATTTAATTTGTCATAACTGTCCCTGGGCTTCTACAATGCTTCGATAATGTTCACAGTTTGTAGATTTTACAAAACAACCCTCTCGGGGTTTTCTACGGAAAATGATCTGGACATGTTGACATTCGCTACCGAACTGCGAATATTATGGCGATTGTCGCAAATCAAAGAAAATATTACGAAAAATTTATTAATTTCAAAAGAAATTGATTCAACATTACTTAAACTGCCAAATTTACTAATAGTTTTTCCTTCAGTATAATTAAATATGAATTTTGCATTTTACGACTTGCATAATTTATGGAGACCCATTGACGACGTAAAATGCTGACAAGAATCCATCCTTAATACCTAAATCCATTCTGATTCTTTGTTCAAAATCCCGCATGAAGTAGATGTACGTCTCCACCCCCTTTCTGTAAAAACTTGAAAAATAACAATTTCATCAATTGAAGTTTATTGTGAAACCTGTTATACTATGTTATGAAAATTGTACTTCAGATGCTCTTATTTCATTTCCGTCAAGGATAAAAGCAGCGAATATGCACATTTTACTGATAAATTGATTTAGGGGTGGGGGGGTGGGGGGTAAAAATTCACAGGTACTGGGTCTTGGTTTATAAATATGTATGAACCTTATTGATATGTAAAAACTGTACTTTACTTTTTTACATATCAATAAGGTACATGCATATTTATAAACCAAGACCCAAGTACCTGTGTAAAAATTAGCTTTTAACGCTCTATGAATAGGCCGAGCATTTGATATACAAAAGACTGTTTTAAGAAAAAAACCGACACGTATTGATTAAAGCACAAAACTTTACAGCTTTAATTGTATTTGAACGGTGTGTTCCCCGAACGTCTACTGGACTAAACCAACATCTTATTATCACACTCAATTAAGGGGCCCTGTAAGGGGTACATTAAGGATCTACAATCATTTATGAACTAAATTGAAGGAGGAATTCTACAGCAACAATAATGTTTGACATCTCTTCTGAAACATGGTTTCAGCATGGAAATATTGATAAAAGATATTTATTGTTTTAACATGATTTTTTTTCAGGGGAAATGTAAAACTCTTGAAGATTTTATGCATTAGTTTAAAAAATGCTAAAAATAATGTGTTTTATTTTCATAAATAATTTTTTAGCAAAAAAAAAAAGAAGCTTATCTGATTTTTCTTGACATTTTCTATTAAATATTTATATTTTCCATTTATTTAGGGCAAACTTTAAACCCTAAAGGATCTTATTTGCAATTAAAAAATTCTTTTCATTTTCTCCTAAAAAGCCCCCAAAATTCATAAAAATTAATTTAAATTAATATCAATCTTTCCATACTTAAGCCATATTTCAGAGGAGATGTCTTAAAGATCGGTTAAATAAAATTTCCGTGAACATGTAAGTAGCATTCTTTCTTAAACAGGAAAAATCTATCGATCATATGTCATTTTTAAATAAATTTTGCTTTAGATACTTTTGATTTAATTTAGTTTTAATCATCATTTCAAAGCATTGATTTTAAATATTATAACAATAAATAATTTCAAAATCTTTGGAAGTTTTTATCATAAAACTCAATCACAATATACATGTAATTGTTTTGGTAAAAAATCTGACAAGAGTAAGATACGGTTATATTTGAAAAAAAAGTATTTTACCAATAAATCTGTGCTTTAGTACACAGTTTTATCAGTAAATATTAAATTATTTGATTTTGACTACTTGGTTCAATCAAGGTAACAGATGTAAACTCTACCTGGACCCCTTACAGGGCCTCTTAATTGAGTGTGATAATTTAATAGTTGTTTTAGCAAGTAGACGTTCGGGGAATAAACCATTTGAACAATACCTTATTCATTAATTTTCATGTTAGGCCAAAATAAAAGAAATACCTTTCTTTACCCTAACGCGACCGACCCAATTAAAACGCACCGACTGGAAAGTTTTGTTTTCATAATATTATTCCAATATTTATTTTATATATATATATATATATATATATATATATATATATATATATATATATATATATATATATATATATATATATATATATATATATATATATATATATATATATATATATAGATAGATAGATAGATAGATAGATAGATAGATAGATAGATAGATAGATAGATAGATATAGATATATATATATATATTTCTGACAATTACTGGGACATCAACATTTATTTGAACATTTGTCTGGTGAAGGGCTTCAAATTTAGACTTGTACGCGGCACTTTAGGCCATTGAGCAGTAAAGAATCTTTTTCATGCTAGTATCTAATTGCGACACTGGACCTAAGTTTTTATGGTCTCATTCGAAAAACCGGTCTCAACGTCCCGCATTGGGATTTGAACCTGCAACTTAGAAATAGCTCCTTACTTTGAGGCTCCAAAATGAAATGCTCTAGAAACACTGCACTATTCGAAGCCCTTAAAAAAGTACATTGCATATGTCAGCACTGGAAGCTCAAAGTAGACTTGTATGAAAAACAAATACTCTGATGTCAAGTCTTTGTGTTCTGGAGATTCATTTAACAGATGTACAATGTATTCAATTTCAACAAATTTACTCTGGTATCAGATATAAGATATTTTACAAGTTCGATTAAATAATAGTTGTGAATTAATTTACCTTAAATGTTGAGTCTAAACGGCATTTGTATGGTATTCTACCTGTTTACAAATCGCTTTTGTTTGTACTTAACTTATTTATAAAGGTATCATTTCATTTAATTTTAGGAATGTATTTTCCAAGCTGCTATCAAAAAATTATTTGCCAACCTACCTACCAACCCAACTTGAGATTTTTGGGTCGGGTTAGGGGAAACATATATTTTTAATGATGGCCGTAGCAAGTTTTTATGAAGTACAAATTGAACTTCGGTTTCGTTGCTCTCAGTAAGGAATATATTCAAATTTTACCGATAAATATATTAGGAAAATCTACTACATATATGTTATACTCTTTCGATATATAAATATATTCACAACTGATAGGTCGCCCGCGTGGCGCAGTGGTTAGAGCGTCTGCTCTAGAGTCGCGGAGTAAGGAATTGATCCTTACGTCGCGGGTTCGAATCCCACTGTGGGACGTGGAGACCGGTCCTTCGGATAAGACTGTGTAAACCGAGGTCCCGTGTCGCAGTAGGTGCTGACACGAAAAAGATCCCTCACTGCTCAATGGCCGTAAGTGCCGAGTATAGGACAAAATTTGCAGCTCTCCACCGGCAAATGGTGGCGTCTCCATATGAGTGAAAAATTCTCGAGAGGGACGTTAAACAACATACAAACAAACAAACAAACACAACTGATAGTGTCATCAATGATTTACCATTATTTCAATGACCATTCACACAAAAGCTTTTTTTATGCATTGTTCATGCAGCTATAATCGCTTCGTTTTTTCTTTTAACATCGGACTCGATGCTATATGATTTTCTAGAAGCTTACGTCAATATTAAGATCGGTGAATGACGAAAATAATTTGCACATTTCCCTTTTTAATCGCAGGAGAATAAAACGTACGCTCAACTAGGACCTCGGGTCACCCGCAAATAGTTCGTCATTTTGCGTAGTGATAAAATATCATATGAACTCTTCAGGCATTAAAGGCACAAAAGTAAATTCATCTATATCAGTACAGTGACCGCAGGTCACCTTATATTTTAATTGAATTTTATTAGACATAGTTTTAAAAAAAATTACTCAAATACAATCATATTAATAACTTTACATCTATATATTTTCTCATAGAATAACACAGACTTGAAAGTAATGTTTTTAACGTTTAAACACACAACGTCAAGTTGTTAATAGGTCAGGTCCATAAGAAGCTGTGAGGATCAGGTCCCACCTCAATAATTTCCAGTAAATTCTCTACGATAGAAAACAAAGAAGATTCTTTTCTTGTGCTCCTTCAATAATTTTTCAAGTATCCTAGCCTTGTGTTTCACAAAATTGCAGATCTGATTCATAAATAAATTTTGATTAATTAACAAATTTTCCCTTAATTTTAGATAAGGATTTAAATGTTAATAAGGTTAATCTCTTCACAAATGTTTAACTGCTTAACTTTTTTCAAACAATATTATTATCGGCCGCTGGAGCAGCTGACTATTTGAAGTTTAGTTAGAAAGTACACATGGGGAAATGAGTCCTTTTTTTTAAATTCTATTTATTCGTTTAGTATCATCATCAGTCATGATTTAAGAAACTGGACTTAGGTAAACTAAAAGACTTTTCAAAAACAAACTAAAGGCAACAAGTATGAAAATAAGCATCTGAACATTTAATCATGTGAAGAAAAAAATACAAGAACAGTATTTAATTTAAAAGTCCATTAAAAAATACAGATTTGGAGCAGAGCACCAAAGGACCTCCTAAAATCATCAGAGGCGGGGCCAGGCGCCAAGGAGGAGGTTTGCTTGACCGCTGGTCTCCCTTATGATGTACAATATAAGGTGACCTCCAGTCTCCGTATTCATATATAACTTTATTTGACCCCTGATTTCCCTTATGATGTACAATAAAAGGTGACCTCTAGTCTCCGTATTCATACACAGCTTTATGTGATCTCTGGTCCCCCTAATAATGTACAATATTAGGTGACCTCTGGTCTCCTTAATGATGAACAATATAAGGTGACCTCTGGTCTTCTTAATGATGTACAATATAAGGTGACCTCTGGTCTCCTTAATGATGTACAATATTATGTGACCTCTGGTCTCCTTAATAATATACAATATAAGGTGACCTCTGGTCTCCGTATTCATATACAACTTTATATGATCTTTGATCTCCCTAATATAAGGTAATTTCTAGTCTTTATATTTATATACAACCTTTGGTTTTACACAGCTTTTTTTTTTTACATCATAAGGACACCAGGAGTCACATAAGGTTGAATATAAAAACAGATACCAGAGGTTACTCAATATTATTCCATATTGTACATCATAAGAGAGCACATGGATCTCTTAAAGATATATATATATGAATGCAGAGACAAGAGGTTTTCTTATATTGTTCGTCATTAGGGAGATCAGAGGTCACACGAAGTTGAATATTAATACGGAAACTAGAGTTCACTTTAAATTGTACATCTTTACTGATACTAGAGTTCACATTAAGTTGTATACGGAGACCAGAGGTCACCTTATATCGCACATTATTAGGGGGAGAAGATGTCAGCTTATATTGTTCATCAATAAGGAGACCAGAGATCACCTTAAATTGTACCTCATTAGGGAGACCAGAGGTCACCTTATATTGTACATTATTAAGGGGGGCCAGAGGACACCTTATATTGCACATTATTAAGGGGACCAGAGGTTACCTTATACTGTACATCATTACGGAGACCAGAGATAGCCTTATATTGTACATTATTAAGGGAACAAGAGGTCACCTTATATTGTATATCAATAGGGAGACCAGAGGTCAACTTATATTGTACATCATTAGGGAGACATGAGGTCACTTTTTATTGTTCATCATTAGGGGGACCAGAGGTCATCTTATATTGTACATCATTAGGGAGACCAGAGGTCACCTAAAATTGTACATCATTAAGGGGACCAGAGGTCACTTTATATTGCACATTATTAAAGGGGACCAGAAGACACCTTATATTGAGACAATAGGTTAAAAAGTATGGTATATGAAGAACTATTACCTAAACTCAGACTCTGATTTTAATGACAAGCAAAAACAAAGAGGTACACAATTTCTCCATATTCACTTTTTTTTCCCTCGGAATGGGGTGTGTGTGTTTGGACAATTTGCTTGTCTTCATATACGTGTATGTGATTCTTAGAAGCAATTCTCACGGAGTCCGTGTTTTCTAGGTCTATTCTTGGTAAGTCGCTTATTGGTTAGTTTTGTTTCCTCATTTACAGATCAGCGGGGGTGGTGATTGGAGTTCAGCATCTCCCTTTCATACATTTTTCACTTATCAAGTACAAGGGGAATACCTGTTCTGTTATATTAATAAGGAGACCAGAGGTATATTGATAAGGTCGCCTATTGTGGTATGATATATCATTTGGGAGACCAGGAGTCACCTAACGTTATTTATTACCAAATCATCAACCATTATCTTGAAGTATCTGTGAAAAGTCCAAGGGGGCATGATCACCCCCTCCCGTTTTCCCGCTAGATCTGCGCGCGCAGAGACAAAACGTCACCTACTCTGATATAAGGAGACCAGAGGTTAGCTAGTGTGTTACTTTGATACGGTCGCTTAACGTTTTTCATCATTAGGGAGACCACGGGTCACCTAACGTAATTCATTATCATATAACTTGTATCATATTTCTTAAAATAGAATAGTCAATGTTGCTTGCTTTCTTCCATTGTAAATTTCCTAACATAAGATTATTATTCTTTAAAGAAATGCATTTTCTGTTTGTTGTATTACATTTGTAAAGGCTTTCCAGTAGAAGAATTTATTCTACTTTCACTTTGCAGTTTCAATGCACTATATTTTGTAGTGGATTGATTGATTGCTTGTATGTTGTTTTACGTCCCATTCGAGAATTTTTCACTCATATAGAGACGTCACCATATACCGGTGAAGGGCTTCAAATTTTGACCTTTACTCGGCACTCAGGGCCATTGAGCAGTGAGGGATCTTTTTCGTGCCAACGCCTGCAGTGACACAGGACCTTGGTTTTTAAGGTCTCATCCGAAGGACCCGCAACTTTCACTTCAAAGTGCCGAGCGCATGGCGAAGGAACAGTTGCTACCCATTTTTTATCGACTTAGGTCAGTCGCGGCCGAGATTCGAACTCACGACCTCCCGATCACGGAGCGAGCGCTCTACCGACTGAGCTACCGTGAACGGTTTTTGTAGTGGAGAAAACAGGTTTAATAATTGTGAATGAGCAGGTGACCTTAGGTCTTAGTTGAGCGTACGTTTTATTCTCCTGTTTTTTAATCGGTTATCACAACGTATTTCTTTTATATCATTTAAATCAATTTTAAATCAAGTTTGATTGTATAATTCAGTGATGACGTTTAATGAAATAAATAAACGATTCCGTGTTGTCAGTTTCATTAAAAATTGCAAGTAATTTAGATCCGTCAACCGGAAACGCCATCGTACTCACGTTTTTGCTATTTCACTGCTGTTTATAGAAAAATTAAGAAAATGACAAGCTTGATATGTTTTATCTTAATTATTTTTTATGATCATTTACTTGTTAAAACAAATTAAAATGAAAAACATGAAAAATGATCAATGTTTATGTTTTATTAATGGTCTTCTGAACAAGGTTAAAATGTTAACAACTGTCCACAACTGATTAATAGACCCTGCAATAGATAATGGCACTACCGATTGCAAAGGCTTCTACTCTTTAACACGCTTAATATGTCTCTCCACATGTATCCTTAAAGATGCAATTTTCTGGTTTTCTTGAATTTCAGATGAAGTAAATTGTCCATCTGAACAAAAAAATGGGGTGTACTTATTTGAATGCCTCTATCTTGTAGTATTTTGTTCAATACAAAACCTTTGTCGGCTATTACTTTATTACCACATTCTAAAAGATGTAAGTCCACAGGATTTAGTGATTTCAACATCAGACATACAGCCTGTATATAAAGACGAAATGAATGTAACTGCACCATGGGGGGCTATTACAACAAGGCCCTTCCAGGTGTTGTGACTTTTATAACTTGAAAAAGTTTTTGAAGCCAAAGCAAGAGATGATGGCTTTTCAGTAAAAACCTCCATACAATCTATTATAATTCGAGTTCTTGGATAGAGGACTTGAAAATCTTGTGGCATATTCTGCACAATTTGCTCTCGGGTGGGCCATATGTTTATACTTCCTAAAATGAAATGTAAGTAATTTGTCCATGTTAAGATTTTTCTGATCACAGTAGATTTGTGAATATTGAATCTGACAGAAAGGTCCTTGGTTAAAAAGCCACATCTAATGCGACATAGAAACACAAATTGTTCATCTACAAGAACCATGGATTTTGGTCTTCCTCTCAAACTAACATCATCAGATGTATTGTAATACACAGTTTTCATTTTTTGAGCAGTAGGTTTAATTGCATTGTAAAATGCTATGTAAACAGAGTATGTAGGAAAACCAGTGTAAAATTCAATCATATCATCATCATTAGAAAATCTGTTGACCCCAATTTTTTTTCCATTAAAAGCATTTCATTCAGTGTAGGAATTTTATTATTATTCTTCTGTATTATTTCCTGAAGTTCTTCTACTTTAAACTTGCATCCCGCATGGTTGTCCATTCTGAAAAATAAAATACACTCTCAATACATAATTTTAAAACTATCCAAAGAAAACTAAATACCAAACAAAACAGTTCATAAAATATTTTGGCAGTGCTACCAGCATACCTTGGCCTTACCATGGCATTGAGCCCAAGGAAGTGTGGTTACACCAAAATTTGTTCAAAAAATTGTTCAATGTATTAATTGAATTTCATTTTACTTAATGTATTTTCATGTACAAAGTAGGCCAGGTCTGTTAACTATTATTCAGAACTATCTAGTACATTTGCATGGGTAATTTAATTACATAAAATGGAGATCAATTATTTTATATAAAAGAACCTACACATTGCCATCATGATCATTGTCAAAATGTTAACTATGGGTATCTGTGGAGTCTATCTCATGATTCTCTGGTTCTGTTCTCTCAAGCTGGTCAACAAGATTACTTGGAAGTTCTCTTAGAATTTTCCTACTTGGAGGTAAGTGGTGACGTTCTCTGGGAGGTTTTCTGGGAGGTGCATTCTGGATCCACGGAAATACAGATGGGACGGCATCAGTTTTTAGACACTTCTTACTGAAGTGGATCTAAAGTTCGATTCATAAAAAAATGCCGCAAACAAACGACAGTGTTATTTCCTATCTGAAAAATAAATTGCAATTTTATAGCTAATTAAAAAAAAATCTTAACATGATGTCAGAAAATGTTCAGATGTTACCCACAGGTCACGTAATGAATATCGAGGAAATTGAAATACATTGATGTGCGTCCATAATCTGAAATTAAGTATTAGATATGCAGTACTAGTATCTAATCTGCACATTAACTGCCAAGGATGCATTGTTCCTGAAAATTATGAAGACATACAATTTTAATCGATCTCTTATTAAGGATGTTAAGTATGTGTCCGTACGTCAGTATAATTTTGCCTACCTTCAACCTGGGTCCTTCGTCGCGTCGTATAGCAACGAGCCATTTCTTCCGCATCTCTAGCTTCTTAGGAATATGATGAAAACTGAGATCATGTTGAATTCTAGCATTCCCATTATAAAAAGCACGCAACAATATTCGTCTCGTTTAGAAATTGTTAATTCACATGTTAGAGCGTTTTCTTTTGACTCCATGCTGATGCCGACACTATCTTAGCCTCGTTTTCAATAGCTTGACCTCAGGTCAATGAATATATGAATAATTTTTGAGAACAGTCTATAGCACAACTTTATTTCGTGGCCACAAATTTTATTTCGTTGTCACGAATATTTTTCGTGACCACGAATTAATAACAAGAGGCCCAAGGGCCTTAACGGTCACCTGAGTATAACACAACAATTAGTTTAGAGGATCCATTGAGTATAAAATGTACTGAAAAGTGCAGCTTTGTTGCCGAAATGCAAGAAAAATAGGGTGATCTGAATCAGCAAAATAATTAGTCTAGTATTCATTAACAGTTCATAAATTAGGTTCTAATCTGTTCCCCATTTATCACTATCACCATACAGTATATTGTAGCGTGAAACCTTATAATGTAATCATAAATAGCAGAGGCGGCTGAATTCCCCCAGTTAACTTTCTGAGGACCTGGCAGGTTCAAAATATACAAATATATGATAAAGCAATATATGTAGATAAATGTTGAGACTACCTGTCTTTAATCAATTATATGCAATAAATTAGAGTTATGCTGGCTCTTGAGCGATCGGTTCTTACAGCTCGGCTCTTATGGTTACCGGCTCTTACAGCTTGGCTCTTTGAATACCGGCTCCTACAGCTCTTTTCTTTAATACTGGCTCTTACAGCGCAGTTCCTACAGTTCGGCTCTTTACAGCTCTTGCTGACTCCCACAGTCACTTTCTTAACAACAAACAATATCTAAAGCCAGGAAAGACTTGTTCAGTCACGTCTAAAGCTTTAAATATTTATTTATTATCATTAACTAAAAGTTACCTCTGATCATTAATGGTCCGCCGCTTGTGTTGCCACTTCAGCATCAACTTAGCAATTAACACAACTCTGCCGCTTCACTTTTCTTTATACCCTATGTGACCAACTACGCCATCTAGCGGAAACATGACTAAAATACCGTTTGTACCGGAAAAACTTTTCCCGGATTGTTTCAATATTAACAAACTATCAGTGCTTCTGTACTATTTCTAATTCCTTATTGAAATCTTTTACATTGGCCTTTCTTGGTGTTTGATGAACATTTAATAAGACAAGTTATTTTGGTCTCATTTTTATTTATCTATTACTTACAAGTCTACCTGATCATTAAAACTATGAAAGTACTTTTTGTATTATACAATTAAAATTCTTGCATAATTCTCTTATTCTATTAACCTGTCAAGTACATTTTTTACAGTGATTAATTATCAAAAGTAAATGACAAAGGGGAATTACTTCTGTCAGTTGAATACAAATTAATAGAGACCTGGCTAGGACCAGAACACTTGACCAAATTCCAGATGTTCAAAAATTTGGTAAAATACCCTTCCTTATTTAAACTTTTACTCTTTTTGCCTCTGATATGCCCAGGTGCAGAGAATATTTTTAAAGAAATAATGCATTTTTACTACAGATTCACTACATTTTTCACTATTTTATCAATATAGCCCTCCCCCCAAGGAGAAACACCAGAGCCTTTGACCCTCGAACCAGAAGTTTGCTCATCATAAGTAATCACTGTTATCAATCTCACCACACCAGTCGTTAACTTTACAGTATGGTACTGCTCAAACTCTTATTCATTTAGCCTTTACAATGGAAAATAGTACCTCATGTTGCACGCATAAAAATATCTATAGTTTAGATACACTGATTTGTGGTATGTTGAAAATGGCAGCAAGATTAGGTCCTGTGTCTAATTTACTTTTTCTAGCATTATATTACTATAGAACAGGGAGATATGATAAAACACTATATATCACTTATCTCACTAAACATAGACTTTCACAGACTTTTATTTTGTATCCATATACTGATGGGCAAAGGTACAGCTGTAGGTATTATGTCTTTGTCTAGAAAAATGAGAGTAGCCTGGACGAATAATATGAATTTAATTTGTAATATACCCTGTATTGGAAAATTGTGTTTAGAACAAAATGTGAATCAACAAAAAGGAAGGCCATTATTACATTTATCACCCTTTGTTATGGTAGAAATGTTGTCAGTATTATCTCATTATAGACTAGGTAAAAGATCTCAGTGTTTACAGTCACTGACAGACCTACGGACACTGTTGCTGTATGATGATGGGAGCTATGTTAAGAGTCTTAAGAAGAATCGCTCAGACAGGAACCATACAACAAAATAAAAGAAGCTACAGATTTTAGAATAAGATGTGTTAAACAACAAATACAGAGAAATGAACAGATGTAATTAAATGTTTCATAATGTTTCTATGGTAATTTAAAGAGTTGTAGACCAGACTGCAGCACTTATTTGGCAAAATCTATGAAGCACAGATGAACCTTTTTAAAGAATTTTTTTTTTTTACCTTCTATATAACTTTTACTTTAAATCTTGCACTTTCTTTTGCGAAGTTGACCATTTTAAGGGAAAATTAATTAATTTTGAGAACTATTGTTCTGTTGAAGGACCTCAAAATATATATTGTTAAAAAAAAAGTAATTTTGTGCTTTTCGTCTTTGAGGTCAATATAATAAAACTCATGTAATATATTGTTAGCACATGAATATTGTATGTACTAGTATATTGACATCATTATGTGAAATATATGAAATATGGAGAATGTCTTGTTAATTTTATCTGCTAAATGATAACTGTGTTACACTCCTTTTCATTTTAAAATAGTTATACGCTACTACATTAAAGTAGACTGGTAATCATGATATATATGTATGTTTATATTCTGAGAATAAGTTTTAGGTATACGTCTTCGCAAAGCTAGAAAACTTCAAAAGTATTATGTACCGACATAACTAAATAATTTCACTTTTATTTCTTGTGAAAACCTTCCGTTAACTGGACTAGTTAGAATCCGTTTTTCAAAGCCATCTGGATGAAAGATTTCTTAGGCAATGGACTCAATGAAACATGAAACATTCAATAATACAGTCTTTTACCTACTTAATCCAACATTATATGATTTGTTATACATATATTTATAATATTAACTAACGAATATCTTTCTTTGATTGTTTATGTGAAATTACATGTAATGGCTGTATAACCACTGCAGACGAATTTATTACACAATCCGTTTATGCGGGTTGTTTTTTCTGCAACAGTTCACGGGTTGCAACAATTACTTCTCGTTAACTTTTGATAGTGTGGATCATGTTCTTAGCACACAGCGAGCAGAAAGGTCCGTCGTCCGTCCACCTGTCTATTTTTCTATAAACAATATTTTTTTAATGCTACTCCTCCTACGTTTTGTTCCGATTTCAATAACTCTTGTTATACACAAGTAGAATGCACAAAGATACAAAATTCAATATATCAGATTTCATATTGGTTAAAAATGTTGCCATGCTTACCAAACATAGCATTTTTGTAAAATTCTTTTAAAAGCCTACCCCAGCTTCATTTTGGTTTCATTTTATAAACCTTTTTACCAAAGACCATATTAAGATAATAAATACATTTGTCCGTTTTAATTTCGATTAACAGTGATGTCATGGCTTATACAATTGTAAATAGAAAAATTTTCAAAAACTATTTGAGTAGAATTTTGGTCTGATGGAAAAAAAATCCTTGACAAAAGTAGTTTTTACTGCGAAACGTGTCTCTGTTCATTTTCTTTTATATTTTTATGAATGGCTTTTCCATGGAAACTATAAATAGAAATTTTCTGTTTTTAGTCAAATTGCTATAAAATTAGGCTCATACAGAAACTTAATCAGGGATCATTAGTTGTCCTAGTTTCAAGTCCAAGTGCTTTATTATAAGTACAAACCAGAAGTTGTTAAATTCGTTATTGAATTTGGGGGTTGCCTTTCTCAAAAATAAAGCCTTTATTCTAAATAATTTGTTTTCCTTTCAGGCAGGGATACATGTAACCAGTGGCAATAGTAGTGTGGAAATTATGGAGACCTGATACATGTTACCTAATCGAGGCCTTTTATGGAATACGTGAACGAAGATATACCCAATTTCATTTAAAACTTTCTTCACTAATTGTTTATTTTAATGATAGATTTAAAACAACTGTATTACAACAGTTAAAGTTATCATGTTTCATGTGTCCAGCTTATTTTGGCATTTAATACAGGAATTTCATAGGGAAGGAAACTGAAAATCATGCTGAACTCTCAACAAGATTTATAAATAAAATACTATTAATAATATATCACAAGTGAAAACTGTTAGTTTTCTGTTTTGTCATTTTTAGTGGAGTGAATCTGAAACCCTTTAAACATATACACAGAGAGAGAGAGAGGAGGGGGATGATGCTTGTGTTTGTGGTTATAACAATATTATATATATAGTGATTTTTTTCATAACACTCAGATGTAAATATTCATGAGTGGGAAGTGGGAATGAATTAATTATTTATTGTCAAACATTGTTTGAGTTTTGATAAGAAACTGGTGGCCTAGTCCTATATTGATGTATCAACAATTCTTCAATACATGACAAAATGTCAAGAACATCGAATTGACATGATATTGGCAATAGATAATACAAGTAAAAAGCTATATTCGGTAAATTCGAGAATTCTTCTAAGAATTGGACTGATCCATGTGTATAACATTTCTATACAGTGAGACTGCTGATGCAGTATTAAGTATGATTATTGTGCAGTGTCGATTACTTTTTCAATGAATGATAATGTATAATAATATAAAAGATATGTTCCGAAAGCAATGAAGAAGATGCAACATTTCAGTGAATAATTCAGTGATTTTTTTTTTCGTTTTAGGACACAGCTGAATAGTTCTCAAAAATTATGTTCATGATATTTTGTTCTATTTAATATAAAGCAAAGTATCTCTTTGGGGGAAACAATAGTCTACAATCAATAAAAAAAGATGAAGAAACAAGGAACAAAGACAAAAGAAAATCTATAGAAAAGAAATAAAAACCAGAGGCAAAGACAAAAGAAAATACAATAACTGTTGTTTTGATTTTTAAGTAGGTAAATCGTTCTTATTGTTGTTTGTTGTTATGAACAAATATTCAAAGCAGGAAACAAATTTTATTAATTTAGTGCTTGACTTAAGCGGGTTCTTTTGTCAAGATGGCATTTCGGATCTGATCTAAGTAAACAAGGTACGGTTCCTTTTGCAAAGGTTTTTAAACGGAGGTTATTTTAGCAAATACTGACCTCTACTGAGAAGACCTCTACTGAGGTTGTAATTTATCAAGGCAAATAATCGTAATCTGATATGCACTTCCTTGTACATCATAAAAAAATTTACAATGTAGTATATAATACAAAAACCTAAAGAAGGAATCATTCAGACAATTAAAGCACCATTATTGATACAAATAAGAAAGTGACTTTTTTTTCATCAGTTGTTCAAAACTTATTGAAACATTATCTTTTCATGTTAGTATTATATACTTAATCAAACATTTAAAAAAATATATAAAAACTGTACTCTGACTCTATGCTTCAAAAAATGTTTAATTTACTTTAATCTCTATCTTTAATAATCATAATATTTGAACTTTTTTTCTAGTATTTTCTAGATAAGAAGCTTAAAATTATGAACCGAAACAGCCATCTGAAAAGTCACAAAGAGACACTCAAACTAGGACCCTAAAATATCAAACTTAATTCACATAAAAGAATAATTATCTTTATCTTTTCGATGTCAGAAGTAAAAATTCGCTCTGCATGGTAAAAATATTCACAGGTTTGGAACAATCCATATCATCCCTCGAACAAGTAAGACACAGGCTTACACTTATTTCATTTTGTTTCATTTTGAAAGAGAAATAATAAAATAAACTAAAATCAATGTTCTGTAGGGTGTCAAATTTCAGTAGAGCAGATGGATATCTCCAGAATTCTTCAATTTTTTTGTACGATTTTTTACGTATGAAAAATATCTTTTACTGTATGCTTAGTTCTTACCAATGTGTACAATACCTCCGATACACTTTTTTTTTAAACTTTTTAACAATTCTTGTCAGTCAGTTTAGTGAATTGGTAAATTGTGCTGTTGCTGCACATGTTCTTTATCAAAGTCACTCTTTCAGTAATATACCATAACTGACACGCAAGAGCATAAACAGCGTACGAACAAACCAAGGCAGGTTACTTGAAATAACGTTGAAGTAACAAAGGTATTAACATAAATAATCTGCAAATACCATGGTCAATACAAAGATATAACACAGTAACTTGATATGTTCGGATAAAGAAGACTTTTGCAAGTTTATAGTTTATTATAAGACCACATGAAAGGCAGAATCAACGGTAGATAAAAAGTTCAATGGCTGAAGGTCTCGGAACCAAGACGGAGAAAGCTCAAATAATCAGTCTATAGAGCTAAGATATTAAAAAGCTCTCATAATTCATCTTGGAGCTTCGATCTTAAAAAAGCTCACACAGTCAATCTTAGAGCTAAGAAGCTGTGAAAAAGCTCACATAGTTCGTATAGGAGCTAAGATCTTAAAAAGCTATTGATACTCAGTGCACACATCTTTCGTACAAGACGATGCATCATAGGGATCATGTATTTGGTAATAGCAATTTGTGAGTTAGAGTGTCACTTCAATAATATTGATACAGTCCCCTCCCCCATTCAAGCTCCGTCTTTCATCTCCTTATAGGATACAGCAATGTCATCTGTTTATATTAACATTGTGTATTTTGCTCATTCTTCAGTAAATTAGATGCTCGAAGTTTTGCACAAAGTCTGATTGGAAAATATCAACGTTCAAAAATAAGACAATCGTTAAAACCAATTGTCCATCAAATGAAGACACTCTTTCGTTGTATCCAACCTCTCCGAGTTTGTAACACGCTCATAATTAAGAGGTTATTACCCGTCGCTCTACACGCTGAGAGTATCTATTGTAATTCATATCACAATATTTGAACATTAAATAATACACTTTACAAGTTTAATACATCAATTATAATAATATGTTGTACGCTTAATGTGTTACAAAGACCTTGTTTGCAATTACAAGCTTCTAAACGGTCGAATGTTAACTAATATAAAAATCAGTAGGCCCTGGCAACGGGTTTCAAAAGTTTTTGGGGGGATTCCGAGGCAAAAAAAACGTAACTGACCCCAAAAAAACTGGGGGGAAAACTCATTAATCGCCCATTTCTGGAATTTGTCAGTGCTTGACCTTACATTAATACAAAATTACAAAATATACTTTTGCAAAAAGATGGGATCCTGCTCCCCCCCCCCCCCCGCGTTTTACTGGTCTGCTTACCCGATTTTAATGAAAAATCATTATGACTTTACCTGATCTAGACAAATGTCCTTGTTTGTTCTGCTATCAGTTTGTATTGAATTATTGAACCTTTTAGCATTCTTAATGTTTACATCTAAGCATTACAATGGGTTCCGAAAAGGGATTTCATATTGTTATAATGTACTGCATCAAATCGGAGCATTTAGATGCATGCCACGCAAGCCACTCCCTTCTTGAATGAAAAATCGGGTTTATTGTATATGTCATATTTATATTTTATATTTATATATTTTATATTTCATGTATATATTTTAATTTTTTTTAAATAAAAAGTTAACAATTTTCTTTCAAATACTGTGCTATATATACAATTTAATTTTCAATATCAATATTTAAGACTGAGAATCAAATGCAAAAGAAAACAAGAAAGGAAGTGAAATCATATTTTCGGCATTTTAATTTATTACTCCTGTCACTATCCGTACACTGTATTCTGGTGTTTATTTTAGGAACATTTTCAATTGTTAATCAAATAAAGAACAGTCAAAACTACAAACTAGTAAACTAATTGTTCAGAGAACAATTAGAGGCCTTTCCACCTTTTTAAGTGTTTCCGTGTCATCTGAGCTGAAAAAAAAGAAGAAAAATGCAAAAAATGAAAAAAAAAAAAAAAAAAAAAAAATTGCTCCTCCAGCTGGGCTCGAACTCAAAACCCTTAGATTGAAAGGCAGGTGCGCTAACCATTCGGCCACGCATTCCGATAACAAACATAAGTTAATTGTTTAAGACTATAGAAGAAATGCAAGCGTATTTTTAGAATCGGTAGGGGAAGAAAGAAGTTCCGTAAAAGGAAATAGTTCCTGAACTTGCAAGCAGTATATAAAATAACAAGGGACGGGCTGCGTGAGAAAATGTAAACACTGTTCCCTAATGAAAATGTATTAATGGACTGTAGCCCGATTCATCGATACTGTGCGCATGCTGAATTTTTTGTAAATAGCTTCCTTGTAAGCTTAAAAGATCGGGTTCGGATTTTAACATTTCTGACTGAATATCCTGAAATAAATATGAAACATTTAAATAAGCATTTCTTTGGGTTTAATTAAATATGTGTAGCCCAAATTAAATTCCCATCATGCATTTTTAGAAGGGAAACACGACAATGAAAGCGAGAATTGTTTTTTTTATATACCGAAAATCGCTATTTCTGGAAACTGATTAATTCTAAATAAAAATCAAATAAATTCCAAATGTAAAAGAAAGAGAGAAGGCTTGATATTAAAATGTCGTATCATATCAGGAGAATTGAATGCTACTAACGACATCTGAGGAAATAGCCGATAAAAGGTTTAGATCATTTCTTCGTTCACCTGCACTTAAATTTCAAACACAACAGAACTTGTAGTTTTTGCCGTGAAACTTCAGGACTTCTATAAACTTATAAGACTCACCGTTAAACTCTCCAGAAAGTTTCTCTGAGGTCTATACTACATTTTAAACCGAATTTGGTGTCGATCCGAGGTCTGGTTTGAATTCTAGAGTAATATTCTACGTTGTTGTTGATGTGATTTTTTTTTTTTTTTTTTTTTTAAGAAGGGGGGGGGGGTGAATTATTTATTTTATGCCTCTTTTAAACTAAGAATTGTAACTACTTCCACATCCTTAAGCCTTATTGTGACCTTTGGGTCAAGGTCAAAGGTCAAGGTCAAAAGTCAAGGTCATTAAAAAAAAAAAACAAGAAATCTTTACTTTCTAAGTTTTCACCTGATACTGGAGCTGAATGCATGTCCTTACTTTTCCATTTGACCCAAAGTCAAGGTCAAAGGTCAAGGTCAAAGTTCAAGGTCATTTGGTGAATTGCTATATTTTACACATATATAAGGAATTTCTTATGTTTTTAAATGACCTTGACCTTTGACCTTGACCTATATTTCAAGGTCAAAGGTCAAATATTGCGATGCAGTTGGTCCCATGTCTCTAGGATACACCGTTTTAAAAAAAGGTTCATTAAATGTAAGTAGCATAAACTTTCAGGGGCAGTAACTCATACAAGGGACCAAAGAATGCTTTCGCAATGATAGAATGAAGAAGGTACTAAATGAGTCGAAGACACTGATGAAGGTTTGGAATCTCTACGGTTTACGGTTTCGGAGGAGTAGCGATAACAAAGTTTTGTTGCAAAAGGGGTGACAACTTTTGAATGGGTCAAGCTCGGGGAACAAGAATGAAATCTTTGAAATAGTTTAAGAAGGACATATTATAGATGCAAAGATATCCAGTATATGTTGAAAGACAAAAGAGATATTAAAAAAGCTAATTTTCTCATATTTTGAATGACCTTGACCTTTGACCTCTATATAAATTTCAAGGTCAAAGGTTGAGATATCCAATGCCATTGGTCCCATGTCTTTACGATTAATCGTTTAGAAAAAAATTAATTATTCGTAACCATCAAAAACTTTCAGGGGCAATAACTAATTAAAGGGGTTTATGCAACCTTTCGCACTGAATAGATTGAAGAGTCTACTAAATTAGTCAAAGACATTAGTGAAGGTTTCGTATCTCTATGGTTTAGGGTTTTGAAGGAGTAGCGATAACAAGCTTTTATTGCGAAAGGGGTTGTAACTCCTTGAGGGGTCAAAGTTCATATATGCAGGGTCAACTGTAAAAATCTTTTACGAAGTGCATTCTTATGGACCATAAATCTTTTTGATAACTTTTAAAACAAAAAACCATTCGGCGGAAAAATAATAAAAATAATAATAATAATAATAATAATAAACAGAACAATTTCAATAGGTCTTTCCACAGAAAGGTGGAAAGACCTAATAAACACCTTAAGGTGTAAATTTCGGAGGATTTTCACAAATGAAGACAGATGTGAATTAAAATATTTCCCCACGTCTACAAACCTACACTAAGGAAACTAAGTATTTTGTTGACAAGAAATTTATTTTCAATAAATTTCTTCCGAAAATTTAAAATATAAGCCGTTCCAACCGTCTCCCATGGAAAATGATTAACGATTATCAATTGAATATGATTATTTTAAAAAGTAATATTGAATCATTTTACTACCATAGTGAATCATTCTACTACTATAGTGAATCATTATACTACCATAGTGAATCATTCTACTACCATAGTGAATCATTATACTACCATAGTGAATCATTATACTATCATAGTGAATCATTATACTATCATAGTGAATCATTATACTACCATAGTGAATCATTATACTACCATAGTGAATCATTATACTAATAAAGTGAATCATTATACTATCAGAGTGAATCGTTATATTACAATCTGACTGTTAAGGATTTTCTTGATTCACAGCTGGTTTTTCGTAATAGTTTTGCTTTATATTTTGAAAGTGGAACGGATAAATAAGAAGTTTAGATAATTACTTTTAAGTATACAGATACAAGCCAACTCGATGAAAACAATCCGCTATTAACACAAACCCTGTTTACTTGAAATAAAATGAATTATTACTGCTGCAGATTTTGCAGCAAAATTTAGAAAGAATTCATGCCCGTGGTGTATAGGCATAAAGGACCCTTTTGTTCAGTAATTGTGCGGGTTGTTTTTTTTTTTCAACTATAAATTTTATACTACATTTGCTTTTCTTGTACAGAATATCATTTTACACATACTACAGTTCAAAAAATAACAATTTAAAGAATCAACACTTTTAATAGACGATTTACTTTCCCCAATTTATAAACCTAACTGCTCGCATAGTTAACGATCTCCATGTATGACGTCCAGCTCTAGACGTTTTTGTTTGTCGTGATTTGTGTTGGTCCTCCTCTTCCATCAGATAATAAGTTCAGCCATCTTTGAATCTCTTTCATTAATAAAATCTAGTGCTCGATACATGTATTTGTATTGCCTAATCTTTCCTACATCTTTTTCAGTATAAGCAGTAGTCATACCCCAATCAACATAGCATTCTGACCGATTTTGGCAATAAAGACCTGGCAAAGAGTTCAAAACTGTCTTCTGAGTCCTTTAACAATTCCAATTGCAAATTGTCTAAAACTAATTAAACACCTTTCCTTCATAATTAGTATACTAAAGGAAACTCAGTATGTCTGGAGTTGCTACAGGTTTCACAGTATGAAAATTATCACGACAACAAGTAAGCCTTTTCAATTTAACTGCGGAGCTGATTCCACAAATGTGCAGAAAGCTTCTCATATGCATGCGTTTTATCAAAATTTTGATTTTAGGAGATGTGCGCCGGGTGTACCATTTACCTATACAACCCCTGACTTTCCAGATTCCTTCCTGACATATGTTTGAAATAGGCCTGCACGAAATTCATGTTATACAGAATGTAATTCAATGATATGTTTTCATTTTTAGATGAGTTGAAGGCGTATGATGATATCTAGTAAACTAGTAACTAAGTAAAATATAAAATAAAACATGAAAGTAAAATTAACAAAATGATTCTAATCTTTTCAGAATGTTGAAGTATATGCAAGTTATAATGCAAATGATAAAAAAAAATATGCCATTGTGTTGGATAATATTGACATAATGAAGAACATAAGTACTGTTCTATCCCAAATGCATTTTGATGTTCATCACCCCAATAATTCTCAAACTTATGCAGAATTACATATTTACATTTTCTGTAGAATGGTTATCGGCAAGATTAAAAGTGAAGGCTTTATCGAAGTAAGGAAACACATGTGCATTTATTCATTAATTTCGTAGCTACATTTAATGACCTTTACAGCTTTATCAAATAAGTGCCGCTTCCTGGTCCACAAGTCTTTATTTATGATAGAAACTTTACAGAAACTTATAAATTTAATTGTATATATTGCTCTGTAATTGTTGTTTAACACATCATTTTCTAACATCCGTAATAATATTTAACACTCGTAGCTTCTTGAATTCTGTGGAATACTTCCTGTCTAAGCGACTCTTGATAAGACTGTAAAGCCCCATGTAAGTCTCCGACAATATACTGACAGATTTCAAGCACTAGTATCTGCCAAGATAGGCCCTAATGATAAAGGGTACATATCTCCCATCTTATAGAATATCAGTGTCTGTAGGTGTGTCAGTGACTCTATACAGATCTATTACCTAGTATATAGTGAAAAGTCACAGACAACATTTCTGTCATAAGAAACGGTGAAAAATGCACGAGTAACTTTCCATTTTGCTCAATTACATTTTGTTCTAAATTTAATTCTTCAATACATGAAATAGTTCTGTATAAACAAACATTGTATGCCCAAATTAGATTCATCCTCCTATACAGCGATAAATTACTTACAGTTTCATTATACCTCTGCCTGACAACAGTTTTGTTATACATATTAAAGGTTTGTACTAGTTTATGTTTATTGAGATAAGTGATGGGTATTGTTTTAAAATATCTCCCTGTTCTATAGTAATTCATTGCTAGAAAAATTAAGGAAAACACGGGACCAAAACTTCCTGCTAGTTTCAGCATTTTAAAAATCATTCTATCTATGATGTACACATTTTTGTTTGAACCTCTGCTTGCCATTGTGAGAGGTATGCAAATGAGAGACTCTGCAGTACAATATAAAAATCAACATTTGGTATGGTGATTTTTGACAATCGTGATAGTTTATCAATTAAACTCAAATAGAGATAACAATCCAAATGTTGTTCAGAAAGAAAATATGTCTGCAATACTTCATAACTGCCACACAAATCTATATCTGCAGTAGCTATAAATTCTCCCTCAACAGAGGATAACACAAAAGACGTGTCACCTAGGGCTGCTTCTAGGATTGATCTGAGAGTCGGACTTAGCTGTAGACAGGACACACCCATTCTGTAATACTGATAAAGCTGTTGTAAAAGAGACACATGAAGATATAATGAGTAAGGGTACCTCCTCCATTTTTTTTAATTTCTTGGCCTCTGGGCATTTGTTTTAGGTCTTCGGACTCTATTTCTTTATACAAAAAATGTAAGAATTCTCTGAATATCTTCTTCTCTTCTTCTGGATACTTAGTAGATAAATTAAGTATATGGTTATAATGAGGAAGGGTGACTCTTTTAAAATTGTGATAAACTTACTGAATAATCGTAGTGAGCAAGGGTTCCTCCTCCTAAATTTTGCAATTTGTTGCCTAAGAGCCAGAGGTCAAGTAGACCACTAGGCCAAGTAGACCACTGGGCAAGGCTCTATTAATTTATATTCTATTAGTTATTCCCCTTTATTATTTACCTGTGATAATTAATCATTGTGAATAATGTAATTTGAAAGGTCAATTTTAATAAGAGATTTATACAAGGAAGTTTTTAAATAAATACATAATATAAAAAGTACTTTCATTATTCTTAATGGTCAGATAGACTTTTTAATTATAGATTAATTAAATTGAGAATAAAACTGCCTTATATTTTTTTTCATTAAATGTTCTTCATAGACCAAAAGAGGCCAAAGTAAGAGGGAATGAGATGGGTTTACCAATAGTGCTCAAGCACTTTTGATTTCTTTAGTTTACAAATTAAAAGTGATAAATTGGGGCAGATACAGATAAGTAAATAGATCTAGTTTAAGATTTATTACAGAGTACTATACTAATTTTTTTATTGATCCCTAATCATAATATTTGTTTTGCTTTTGAGCAATATAACTTCATCCATCAGTTTGTTGTACTTCATACTTCAAAGGATTGTACTCAGGAGACCGTTTAGGCCCTGTGGCCTCTTGTTTTTTACTATCAAAAATCAAAACCCTATTTAATGAGAGTGAATACCTCTTGACTTCATTCGTAAAATAGTTTTATACATTTATTGCAAGTTAGCTAGCATATGTACGTGTGATCACGCATTTCGTATGTAAACTTATTTTAAAAACATAGGTCATCAGAGATTACAGAGCTCACCTCAACGAATGTTGTCTTTAAGTAAGGCAAAGTCCCACACTAATCTAATAATCTAGAAGTGTGCATCCCTAGATGCATCATACATGCAAATTTGGTTCAGTTAGGTCTTGGATAGGACCTGCTCTAAACAAATTATTCTGGTCATACATTAAGAAAATGAAGGTCAGATCCAGCATCTGAAGCATCATCCATGCAAGATTGGTCCAGGTAGGTCTAATAGTTGCTTGGGAATGGACCTGTTTCAAAAACTTTAACTTGGTCACTTTTCTGGAAGAGGTAGGTCAGATCCAGCATCCAGAGCAAGTCAGGTAGTGTACATCCTTAGATGTATCATCCATTCAAGATTGATCAATATAAGCTGTATAGTTATTTTGAAATGAGACTTGCTCCAAGAACTTTAACCTGCTCCAATAATCTTAACCTACTCCAAAAACTTTAACTTGGCAATTCTTAAGCTGACATTGCAGCATCTGAAACCTTGACTGGTACAATGAAACATACTAGAAGCATCTTCAATGCATCTCTGATTAATGTAGGGCATAGAAGTACTTGAAAAGAAATCTGCTCCAAAAACTTTAACTTGGGACGCTGACACCATCGCCAAGTTGAGGTGAGCTAAAAATGATGATTCGTTTTAAAATAAGTCACACACTTTATACCACTTTTATATGGTGTGCTAAAAGGTACATTCACTCCCTTACGTCATTGCATTAAAAGAAACACAACGATTACCCTTACTAATCTCTCTCTCTCAACGAAATGAGTTCTTAGACTGTCACACTTCAAAGGAAAGCAGAGTGTTAATTGTTTTTATAGCAGTTTATCTTTATTAAATATTGAATAAACTGTTATTTTTCTAATTGATAGTAAGAACTCTGTAAGATTACATTGGTTCATAGAGAATAGCCAGAACCCTCACACCCAGTTTCAGAGATGCAGATTAAACTGTGAACGAGGACCATTTAATTTTGGTGTATGTGACCTAGTGTTGAATTAACGTAGTTCTCCACAGAATAGCATGCATGTATTAAGATCATTGCGTGCTTAAGGAGTTTAGATAAAAATATTATCATCCAATAACTGCCATTACAGTGCATTCCTTTCCATTAACTTCTCAATTGATAAAATTGTGAGTCATCAATAAAGTATTTGCATTTCACAGTATCAAAATATTTAATTATTTAAGTAAATATATGTGAATTATTGATAATCTTTTTTAAAAATCACATTTTAAGAAAATTCAGTTGATGGCTGCAAATCTAAAGTTATTTGTAATAATTACATAGAGAGAAAAATCGTTGAATAATCGTATTCTAACATGGATTACATGGAACTACCTATTCACCATGGAAGTAACTATGAACAAATGTTAAAAATCAAACAACCTTGTCACAGGCAATTGGGGTATGGCGACTCCACCCCCGATTTAATAAGAAAAAAAATGGAAAAGGAGGGTGGGGGGTCCATACCCCAGGTGCCTGTGAACCTTGTAACAATTTATGAACCTACATTGTTCCGCTGTGTGATCAAAAACCTATAAAAGTTTTAGCAGACGTATCAAAGATGTCACGGAAAGATAAATTTTAGTTCAGAGAGTTTTATCACCTTCTAATTATGTGTTGAAAGCAATGGCGGTCATTATTTATGTAACAGTCAAATTTGATTAAAACATGGAATAAACTGTCACTGTTTTAGAAAACACACTAATTGACCAATACCTGTGACCCAATTTGAAAGAATTTGCGGAAGTTTGATGCAGCCACTGTGTGCCACATATTCAGTTTATCAGAATCTATCAAGATTTATTCATACAAGAGCATGCAGGTAGTGTTTTGTGATTAGAACAGACGCATTTATTCACATCAGCATGTTATTAAAGTACAATAATTATGGGTAATCATTTTTTTAGGAAAAAGAGTTGCTTGAAGAATTGGACCAGAAGATTAACATGTCTAAAGAAATTAAATAAGTATAAATTCAATCCTGAGATTTAATTAATAAATAATGTGATCTTCACATGACTTGTTCAATTGCAAACAATCAACATTTTAAAGGAATATTTATTATTTTCTTAACTTCTAGACCATAATATCAAATATTTCAAATATGAAAGATCAGGCCGCTAAGTGACCTCTAAAATTTAAGCGCCATCTAGCTCCTAATCAAAACAATTTAGTCGCCAATGCAAATTTTAAGTCACCAGCAAATTTTTCTAAGGCGCCAATTCGAAAACCGACATTAGTCAACATACCCTTACATAATTTAAGACTTCTTTTCTCCTCTTTAGAAAAAAAAATATGGAAAAATATTTATAGTTCCGGAATTGACGATCCCCAAATCAATTTGAAATGGTCGCCAATTTGCCGACTTATAGAAAAAAAAATTAGGCGCGAATCAAAATGTTTAAGCGCCATGGCGACTAAATCAGTCGCCAATTAGAGCCCTGCTGATACAATCTCTTTTATATGTATATATTTATTTGTCTGTTTTTGAGCAGATTTTAAGGCGATTCAACAAGATTGCGTGCGTAGATTTAGCCACAGGAGTCATGTTGAACACTGCACTAGATAGTACTTGATAGCAAAAATCAAGCTAAAAAAAATCAGACTCCAAAGTTTGACTCCAACTACACTCCATAACTCTAATCCATGAATTACACGGTGTCCTGAATTAATATACTTTGCTTACATGTTTAAATTTCTGTGTTCATGTAAATGTTGTTTAACACTTCGTATTCTAATATTTGTAGCTTCCTGTATTCCGTGAAATGGCTCCTGTCTAAGCGATTCTTCATAAGACTGTAAAGCCCCGTAAAAGTCTCCCACCATATGCTGACAGATTCCTAGTATCTGCCAGGATATGTCTCTGAATTTTAAGGGAACATATGTCCCATCATCATAGAGCAGCAGTTTCTGTAGGTCTTTCAGTGACTGTAAACACTGATATTTATTACCTAGTCTATAGTGAGATACATGTAATACTGACAACATCTCTACTGTAACTAAAGGTGATAAATATAAATATGACTCTCCGTTGTGTTGGCTTGCTTTTTGTTCTAAACATAATTCTGTAATACATGGGATATTTTCAAATAAAAGCACATTACTTATCCAGGCTATCTTCATCCTTCTTGTTATTGATAAATGACGTAAAGTTTCATTGTATCTATGCCTGTCAGTGGTATCTCTATACATATTGACGGACTGTGACATTCTTTGTTTAGTGAGAACAGTGATATGGAATGTCTTATCATATTTCCCTGTTCTGTAGTAATACAATGCAAGATAAAGTAAACAAGACACAGGCCCTAACCTTGATGCAAGTTTCAATATGTTACAAACCATTCTATCTAAAATGTAAACACGTTTATGTATGAAACATGAAGTATTGTTTGCAATTGTGAAAGCTGATCTAACGAGAATGTCAGCGGCCCAATAATGTAATGTCAATGATTGGATTGGCGAGAGTGATAACTGTGATAACGTATCAACTGATTTCAAGAAGAGATAGGAATGCGATATATGTTCAATATGAAATGTTATTATAGATAGTTCAAACTTGCAACACATATCTGTCGTTGAAATATCTATCATTTCTCCCACATCAGAAGATAATACAACGAACGGGCTACTGAGAGCTAGTTCTAGAATTGGCCTGAGCGTCGGACTAAGCAGAAGACAGGACACACCCATCCTGTAATACTGATAAAGCTGTTGTAAAAGAGATTCGCGTGCATCACCGACTACTTTGTTTTTGAACATATTGTTCTGTGGAACAAAAAAATTAGGAAACACTCCACGATAAACACAGTGAATAAGATATTTAAAACACTTCCAGAAGCAATTCAATAAATTGTTCGGGCACCATCTTAAATGTCCAAGTTGTATCATCCAGAACATCGTGGTCTTCATGTAATATGAACACAGTAATGGTTCCTCCCTGTGATTGATAACTTCCTTTGAAAATATTTTCAGAAGTCCATAACATAAAAATTGTGTATGATTCATGTTATACACTAGTTGTTGTTCGGCTTGAGAAAACGATAATCTCCATTCTAATTCGTTAGAAGTCGATACAATTTTACTTCCAATCGGCACGCAGTGACATCCATTTCTTAGAATTTTTTCCATCACAGGTGCAGACGGCCAAATATATCTCAGACATCTGTCAATCCAAACATTGAATGTCTTTGGCCAAAATAAAGTGGAAAAACATATAGCATGATCGAATTTTATAGGTCCATAGAAACCGCTCGTGCAAGGACCATGAATGGTGAAATTCTGTGTTTGGTTACGTTTGACCTTCGAAAAGATCTGAAAATGTCTTTCTGTCCACAAAGAACTAGATATATAATATCTGCCATTAAAGGAAGCAAGACACGAAATCACGAAATCGTTTCGTGTGGATGTCAGAAGCTCTAGTCTGACAAATCCTGGTGGTGTGTCTGAATCTTCAATTAATATGATATTATGTTTTGATGAACTGTAAACTTCAGCTTGAGAGATGTCAGTTATTAATTTATATTTACACCACCAGAGCATTGTATCCATGTCAGATGAACTAAATCTAAATCCCTCTCTATAACTACCACTATTTATTAAAACACATCCTCTTTTATTATAAAAAGATTTCATTATCATCTCCTCCATGTCCTTGATGTCCCTCCTGATGGCCACTTCTGTCGGTGTCCCTATCTGACGACACAGACCACCATACAGGACCTCTGCTATACGGAGAATATCATCCATTCTGTATATAAAGATTGGTTTATAGATTACATTCAACCCTCATAAAGACAAATAATGTATAAGTAAAGTGTTTGAGGTAACGTGTTTGGATATGCAACATTTTAGCAAGTTTATTTGAGAGCAGATTTATTCAAACAAAAAAGTGCTATATAGTTTTGATTAGGGTTAATTTGTACAATTAAGTCCCACCTCTGGAGTTTTTAGATGTCAGTGTTTATACCCTCTTCACATATTGTATTGTTAAAAAATTATTTTGAAATTTATCAATGATTGTTATCTTTACCCTTTTCATTTTAAGCATTTCTGTACGCACAGGATAAATAACCTTAGGTTGTTTCTAAGTACTATTTTACCTAATTGATGTCTCTCTGCAAATGGCGGCCTCTACGTTATGAGTTGAAAGGAAATACCTGGCACATCTTCTTCTGTTATCTGTTTAGGTTTATTCACATATGTGAGATCCAAGTAATTTGTACACTATTGTTCATTACTAATATTAGATATTTTATAGATAAAAGAAAAGAGAAAGAACAAAAAATATCTACACTCTCGATCACTTCTCGATCATGTATTTACAATACATGTAAAATCTTCAAGTGTACAAAATTGGCGCTGATCCAGAAACTTAGATTATTTTTAGATTTTTCTGCAAAGAATAGTAACAGTCTTTTGTTTGAGAATTAAGCTTTTCCCATGCTTGTGAGGGCAAATAACAAAAATGTTTTATAGTATAATACGATTTTGACGATGGCTTAATTACATTGTAAATTTGAAATTTACTGGGGGGGGGGGGGTTAATGCAAAATATACAACGTGAAAGTACCTGTTTGATACAGAGGACTGAGATTGGGTAATAAAAAAGGATGGTTTATTTCTCCTAATTACATAATCCAACCTCTAGTGTTTAGGGGTTCGTGTTTTATACCCTCTCCTCCTTTTTTAATTGTCTATTGGATTTATAAGATCATTCTTCATTGTCTTCACCTTTTCCATTATCTGGGTGAATTCAAAAATAATGACCACCAAACTGAATTTTTTTGGTAAAATTCAACTACTTATAACATATTTTTCACTTGTATCATCATATTGCAAATGCATTCTAGTTTAAAATCCTGAAGTGGCAATAGAATAGACAATTGGATTAAAAAGTTTCAGAATTTTTATTAGTAAAATTTCTTTTGAAAAAAGAAAATATCATTACACCTTAAAAGACTTTCTAAAATACATAATCACAAGAAATTATAGTTTTTTATGCTTCAAAATGGTAAAAGGGGTATAAATGATTAAATCTAGACCTTGAATGAGTATCTTCTCTTGTATATGTGACAAAAAATTGGCTTTTTGATTGTTATTTTACATTATTTTTTCAATTCTGGTTTGAAAAGTTTTAATATGAAAAAAATATGAAGCAATAAAATTCCCCAAAGTTCACTTTTTTGTCCGTTCAAGTCAATTCTTTAAATCTAAGCCAAAAAAGAATTGTTATATACGACTTTTCTTACAAAAAATACTAGATTTTAAAGTCACCCTATGTTACATTATTGTGTTGCACTCCTGACATCTGATATGTACTTTATTTTTAACATTGCTTTAAAAATTATAACACACAATAACCCATTCTTACTTTGTAAATCAATTTGTCGTGTTGATATTTTTCATCGTTTACAGCAGGTTTTTCGTATTTTGAAGACCTTAAAACATGATTATTTGCAAAGTGTAATATATATAAATTGTATTTAAAATATATGTGAAATGATGAAAACTATTCCCTGAATTGACTGTAAAATTTCTGTAATTTGTTGATAGACATAGTCTTTTGAACATCAAATAGTATCAAGCATTTTTTTTCAACTTAATTTTCAGTAAAGGTAGTTAAAAAGCATCGGTAATTATGAAGCAGTTTTGTTGCACTCCTGACTGCAGTAAAGTTTAAAATTAAAACCATAGAACACAAAAATTCATAAAGTGTTGGCAACATCAAGTGGTAATGAAATTGTACAATACTTATAGTCCAATACTTCATAATTAAAACAGATGAAAGTATTTAAAATTCGCATTTTATCTGGAATTATACCATATTTTATGCCAAAAAACTAGCTTAAATGTATATTTAGAAGATAAAATATATTTTAAAGCATATTTTCCTTTAGAAGACAAACACAGTAACCCACCAGAAAAATTCTACTCATCATTTTTTCTTTATTTTTATTCTTATTGGATGATTTATAATTCTAACATATTTGTTGCACTCCTGACCAAAAACATTGGGGCCTTTAAAGTAGAATTGTGAAGTGAAAATTACATAAGAACTTGTTCTGTTGCTTCAGTGAAGTTGAGGAGGAATTACTTGAATTTTATGACAATGTTTTAGTGTGTTTATTTTTAACGTTCATTAAAAAACTCACAAAAAGATAAAACACATCTGAATTGATAAAACTTAAAAAGGAAGGATTTTGATAATAAAACTGTCAATAATATAGCATTAAATTATACAAAAAGATCATTATTAATTAATGAATACTTCTAAGCATGAATAGAAGTCCTTTCGTCACAGAACTTGAATCTTTAAAAAAAATGTGTTGCACTCCTGACCATAGAAATATGGATCTGAAGCACAGACAGATCTTGTAATTGATAAATCTATTTGGTAAAAATGTTCTTGGTGTCTTTATTTTCCAAAATAAAAATCAGAAAATCATATAATGATAATAGTTTTTTCATGCTTGGAAGCAAAACATCAAATGTTGCACTCCTGACATTTTTGGGTATGCACATATACTTGACTCTCATTAATGCTGCTTGTGATTTATATAACATTTTTAAGTTTTAAAATGTATATCAGTTATTATTTTACACTTCCAAAATTCTTTTTTGTCTTAATTTTCTATCAGAATTTTACAATTGATGTTTTTTTTGGCAACACTACATTTTTTCTGTTGCACTCCTGACATGGTATAACATTGTTTTAAACATCAGCCATGACCACAACTTGATTAAACAAAAGTTTCAACAGTCCACATTTAAAGCTCAATACTTTGAATATTATCAGGAAAGTCTCTATTTTCAAAATGAAGCATTATTTTTTATTTCACAGATCTCCAAAAAATATTGAAAGAGCCATAGCGCATTTGATAGGCATTTTCGCCTACTCTACTAGTGATTTCTTAAATACATTTTTTAACCAAAATTTTGTCATACAGTCTTAGTTTATACATGCGTAAAACCAAATCACACAATAATGATATTTAAATGTTAATAGTTCCCTCATATGATAAATTTGAAAATTATCCAGTTTGTATAGAATATATGGTAAATATTAAGGTATCCACCTAACGATGACAAACTGTTGCCAAAGGCCACCCTTAACCAGAAAAACAACTTTTGAATAATTTTATTTGAATATCTCTTCACTTCATTCCCTTTAGATAATTTTGGTTAAAGGTGGTCTTCATATTGAAAATGATGAAAATATATATTAAATTTTTCTTCTCATATAATCGTAAGATTTAGCAATCTGTCTTAAATTTATCAACTTGACATCATTGATTTCGTTGGCGCAGCGGTATGATTGCTGGAATGTAAATATGGTGATTGCGAGTTCGAGCCCCACATATTTCCATTTATTTTTTTTTTTTTTTAATTTTTTTTTCTTTGTGTATCATTTCTAGTTTTTCTTTATTATGTTTTATAACATACACAATTTCAGAAAGATATAATATACACATTACACTTTGAAAGTATCTCGGGAAAAGACAGTCCTTAACTATTTTATTAAAGTTTGCAAATTCATAGCAACTTGTTTTATTTTTATTGATTTTCTGCGTAAATCTTTTGTCTCAGAATTAGAGTATTGAACAAGTAAAATGATTGTCATTTGACATACTTGCAACACTCGTCCTCAAATCATATTAATAGTTTGCTCATGAATTGAAAAGGTACATCTATAAAGGTATATCTATAAATAGAAACAGGTGATTTCCTTTTAAATTCTTGAGTCGGCCGTGTTGTCGGTAAGGCAGCTATGGCTCTTTCAAAATGTCACAAAAAGGTGTTGCACTCCTGACAATTTTAGCATCATTTTTGGGCATAACTTTTTTGTTAATTGAGATATCAACGAGATATTTGGCAGGTATTTAGACACTATCTAAAGACATATGCTGAGACATAGAAATCTATTTTCATTGCCTGTATTTTTAGTGTGGGTTGATAAATATGCGTTTGGTCATTTTTTTTTTAATTCACCCATCTCCGCTTTGTGTGAATATCTCAACCAAAGATTTATTATTTTACATGGGAATCTCTAGAAAATCAACCCATTTGAAAGAAATTTCATTTGGTTTGCCTTTCACTAAAATTTCAAAATCTTTACAACGGATTGTCGCATATGCGTTATACTAGTATGTGTGATGAAAATGAACATAAAGACGACAGTACTGCATAATATCAATTTCGCTTGCATACATTTTTATTTATGGAATAAGTGATTTGATCGAAAGTCGATTTTGTTTCCGTTAAATTACATCATATTTCATCTCGAGGAAAATATTTATGAACTCTTGTACCGATCTTTTCATGTACTTAAGAACTATTTTTTAAAAAAAATCAAGCTCTGCATATCAATTTCTTTCTTCTGGGTATTTATTTTTTCATTTAATAACCTGTATTTATCGACAGTGTATTTATTGCCCCCCGCTTTCACTGAAAGTGTGGGATATTAATTTGGGTCTGTCTGTCCGTCCGTCTGTATTCATGTCTGTCTGTAACACTTTCGTTTCCGCGCGATATGTTGAGAGCCCTTTGAGCTTTCGCAATGAAATTTTGCATGGCAACTCCCTATGGCCTAAGGAAGACCTCAGAAGGTCAAAGTTCAAGGTCGTAAATTCATACATTCCGTCTGTGTGTAAGCTTTCGTTTCCGGGCGATATCTCAAGAAGCTTTTGAGCTTTTGCAATGAAATTTTATACCATAATTCCCTTGGGACTGTCTCGCCCCTCTAAAAGTGTCACGCCCCGTTTTTTTAAAATATTAATTGTATTAAAAGTCGTTTTGCAATATTTTTAGCACAGGAGCATGTGGAGAGTTATTACGTATAATGCAGGTTGTAGGTGGACTTTATCTATTAGAACTGTTTAGTAAAGGCTAAATTTGACACCATGTATTGTGTAAAATTTTGACAATTTCGAACGTGAATATAAACATTATATGTGACCTAATGTTTGCATTTAATTTGTTCTACAATCAAGTGCCTCATTGGTCTAGTGGTATGACTCTCGCTTAGCATGTGAGAGGTGCCGTGTTCAAATCTCCAACGATCTTTTTTCTTTTTCTTTTTTTTTGAATTTTTTTTTTTTTTTTTTTTTTGGATTTACTAAATGATAGTATTCAGCATGTAAAATGACAAAGTTATGACGTCTGGCTTGTACAAACTCATAAATCATTATTACAGTGTGATAAATATCCTATATAAAAAGAATCTTCTAGACACATATTAAAGAATAAGCAATCAAAGCTTTATAATCATATTGGCATTTCTTATTTGCTTCAATATACATGTAAACATCTAATAATTCTACATATCCAGGGGGGGGAGTCCGACCCCCCCCCCCCCCCCCGCCCAACTGCGCATGCTCTTCTTTTTTCCCTAAGCGGGGGATACAAATTCTTTGAATTAGCTTGTTTTGGTCTTTTTTTTCTAGTTTGTTTAGATACAGTGTATATAAATCTTGCACAAAAGAGATGCTTTAGGATTGTAATTCGAACACAATTATTAAAAGATGTATTTTTAGTTTTCGACAATCATGTGGAATCATCCTATTTAGAGTTTTACTTGATATTTACAGAAAAAGGGAGAAGATCCCTCTTATCTATCTTTGTTAAATGAATAGCTTTGAGAGGATCATGTACATATTACACTGTAGGTACAAAACTATTATCCCCCTTCATACACATCCTCTCACACACACCGGTATTGATGTGGTTGGATATTAATCCCATTCAGTATGAAGTCGTGTAAAAGCTTTTATTATATGTATAATCAATAGTCTTCAGAGGCACGATTTACATGATATGTTACTCTGTCTCTTCAAATATTTGCCGCAAATCAGCTTCAATAACATCAATAACCCGCTTTGTCAAAATCCGAACAAGAACTCTGTATATCAAGTATATGTTCAATATGAATGTCCTAAAGAAGAAGTCATTAAAAATATGAGATTAAACATCAAATGTAGATTTTAATCAGTTTAATGCAAATTGATCTGCGGTGTAATACAGTGTTTGTATTTTGTGTGACTTTTAGGTTCACAAGCACGTTCTTCGTTAATCAAAACGCTGATTGTTGATTAAGTTAGACAACAGTTATGTTTGAAATTGATGAAAAAATTGCAATGATTAAGTAAGAAATTGTGTATCTTACATTTTCCATACTTAAAATAAATTAAATTTTCTAGATCGCGAGGAGAAAAAATTTTGTTTTTTACTTGGTAACTTTTCACCCTAAACTCTCCCTAAAACCATTTATTCATTGTATGACTTTTTTTTCATTAATTTATTTATAAATTATCCCCTATATATTCAACAAACTCCTTCTGACCTTTGAGGGTGCTTCTAATATAGGTGAGAAATATTGATCTCACAGTTACTTTAGTGATTCTGAATGGAATATACATTAAACTTGATTATATTTTTATTAAAGTAAGTAATTTTAAATTCACCGACAACTTTCAAATTTACAATTTCATTCTGCAAATTTCTTTTCACAAAGAGCGATTTACAGTTTTCCTTTTTTTTCAGGAGACAATTCTTTTTCATTATATTTATATTAAGCAATTTCCACTTTATTGTCAGACATTCAAAGAAAACTCTGAATAATCAAAGTATAGCATTATTCAAAAAAACTTAACAACATCTGAAAATTAAGAAAAAATCAAGAAAAACTAAGATTAATCTGTATAAAATCAGTTCTTTTTATATGCTGCTGAGATCTGGATTTCAGAGAGGTAGAAATCTTCGACTGATGCTTATGGTGGATAACGAAAATATTTAATGGAGAGATGGGATAAATAACAAGGAAATGGCAGAAATCACAGGTATAATGGATTTTAACTTAGAAATCAAAAAGTGATGCTGGGAATTTTTGGATCATGTTCTTAGAAGGTGGTGAGAGTATAACGTGAAGAGCTATGGAATGGACATCAACTTGAAAGACAAAACCTGGAAATTCAAAATGAACATGGATGAGGACCAAAGTGAAAGACAACGGCTGGAACACCAACACCAGAGAAGCCCGTCACAGGAGTATTCTGTGCAGTAATGACTGAAGAGGATCAATTAAGTAAATTCCTAACCTGAGGTTGTTTTCTTAAATAGAATTTTATACTATTTATGATAAATGTATTAATTATTGGGAAATTTTAATGAAAGGTCAAGAACTGTATTTCTCTCATCATCAATATATTCTAAATAAATTATTTACCAATAGTATATCTCGGCCAGTCGGTTCAAACTATTCAAATATTTTATGTTAGTGTTCAGTGCTGTTCTGAAAAAAATGATGCTAAATGTGTTTACTAAACATGACTTCGAATGCACATTAATGGTAAAACAAACAGTCGTTGGAATTTGAAATGTCGATCAAAATTTTGCTTAGTGAATGTTATATGAAACACTGACCACACTTCATCATATCACATGGGTATCAAAAAGGTTAACAAATTGGCATCGTAATAGAAACCCGTAGTGGGGTAAAAATTGGCCGTGTGTGTCCTGACAACCTCAGTTGCGGTTTCTTAATAATTAAATCTGTATTCTTATTATAAACGACTTGTTTTCTAACAAGATATGTACGTTTAATTATACATTTCTATACTATTCATCTTCATAGAGTTAATGTTTTCGAATTCTGTTATCAATACATGTAATAATATAAAAGTTTTCATGCAAACCACTGCTTTATTAAATTAATGTTCATCGATACTCTCATAAGAGAGATAACTATTACTGACATAAATGTCTGTTATTCTTTCATAATTTTGTCAAGTTGGATGTCTTTTTTGTCCACTTTTGCCCCGCAAATTATGATATAATTGTTTGTATTTTAGGTAACAAATAAATTTCTTTTGGAAAATCATAAGAGTTAAAGAAACAATCTATATGAGTGATCAGAGGGTTTATGAAACCTTACCAATCGGATAGTCAAACTTCTTGAACAGAAAATGTTTAAATGTTTTTTGTTGACAATTAATGTTTTATTTTTTCAGAATGTTTTTTTTTATTTTTTTTTTTTTTTTTTGAGTTTCCGTTTCTAAATAATAAAGTTTCTCAACAACTTGTTTTCTTTTTAGGCACGAATAGCCATTGACAATAGTAGTGTGGGAATCGTAGAGTCCTGTTACATATGACTTAAGCCTTTGTGGGATACATCAACGAACATATACCCAAGTTCATTTAGCAATTTCTTCAACAAGTGTTTATTTTAATGATAGAATTTAAAACCACTTTTTTACAACAGTTATAAATACAAGCTTATTTTGGCTTTTAAGACAGGAATCGTATAGGGAAGGAAACTGAAAATCATAAGGACTCTCAAGAAGATAATATATATATATATATATATATATATATATATATATATATATATATATATATATATATATATATATATATATATATACCGGTATATTAAATACTATTAATAATATAACAAGAGTGAAAATTGCAAGTTTCCCATTTTGTCATTTTTAGTTGAGTGAATCTATCACCTATTAAACAGGGAGAAAGAGAGAGAGAAGGTGAGGCATCTTTAGTTGGTGGTTATACCAATATTCCTTCAATATAATGATTTTTCATAACAATCACACGTGAATTTTCATTTTCTTGAGTGGGAAGTTGGGATGAATTAATTATTTATTCTCAAACATCGCTTGAGTTTTGATATAAAATTTGTGGCTTAGCAATATATTTTGTCAACTTAATTCTTCTATACATGACAAAATGTCAAGGAAATAGGATTGTTTGCTGTTGGCAATTATCATTTTTCTTGACACATAGATACATGCATATTTACATGTATATACATATATATCATCACGTCACTGTATCTCTCTTTGTCGTTAGACATGGTACATTATGTAGTGTTAAAATTATGCAGTGTCCAATTACCTACTTCTTCTGTATCGATATATATTTAAACAGGTAAATTGACACATAATCTATTCTTGCCTCAAGTTTCAGTAATTTTTTGTTGTTGTTGGGTGTTTTTGTTGTTGTTTTTTTTTTTTCGTTTTTTTTTTCTTTTTTTGGTTTGTTTTGTTTTGGTTTTTTTTTTGTTTGGTTTTTTTTGTTTGTTTTTTGATTGTTTTGTTTTTGATTTTTCCCCCAAAAGATGTGCATACACCCTTCATTGGTACGATATGTTTTATTGCCTACCATGAATCTAAATGAAAAATCACAATTATGAAATAATATTGTTTGATATGATATGCTGTGTCTCTAATACTTATTTATTCACGGTATAAATAATTACAATGAAATATTTGTTTACTTTTGAAAATTAGAAAAGCTCGTATTTCATTGATGGAGTATCATTATCTACGTCTTTGACATAATATCGGCAATAGATAATACAAATAAGAGGCTATATTCGGTAAATTCGAAATGTCATCTAAGAATCAGGACTGATCCGTGTGTATAACATTTCTATATAGTGAAACTGATGACGCTGTATAAAGTATGGCTATTTTGCATTGTCGATTACTTTTTCAATCAATGATACTATATAGTATAACAAAAGATATGTTCAGGAAAGAATGAAGATGAAACATTTCATCAAATAATTCAGTGATTTGATAGGTTTAGGACAGAGCTGAATAGATCCAAAAGTATTTTCCTGATTGTTTGTTCTGTTTCATATAAAACAAAGGATCTCTTTGGGGAAACAATAGTCTACAATCAAAAGAAAAGATTAAGAAACAGGGGGGAGGGACAAAAGAAAATACAATAACTGCTTTTTTTATTTTGAAGTTTGTTAATCTTCTTTATTGTAGTTTGTTGTTATAAACGAATATTAAAACAGGACACCAATTTCTTTGTCAAGATGCCATTTAAGATCTGAACAATGTAAACAAGGTATGGTACCTTTTGCAAAGGTTTTTAAAAGGGGATTATTCAAACATTTGCTTTAATCTCCATCTTTAATAATTATATTTTAAATTTTAGTTCTCTTATTTTCTTGATAAGTAGCTTACAATCAGGAATCGAAAGGACAATCTGTAACGTCACTAAGAGACCTCAAACAAGGACCCTGAAATTTTAAACTTAATCCACAAAAAAAAAATAATTACCTTCACCTTTTCGATGTCAGAAAGTAAAAATTCGCTCTGCAGTGTAAAAAAATGTTTATAATTTTGTCAATATCATCCCTCGAACAATACGACACAAGCTTTAAGTCTGTTGTTTCATTTTGCTTTATAGAGAAAACATAAACTAGACTAAAATTAATGTTCCTTAAGGTGAAAAAAATTGATTTCTCCTGAAATCCTTAAGTTTTTCGTTGAACGAGATTTTTTTACGTCCGTTTACTTAACGCGTAGTTCTTACCACTGTTTACGGGTAGCTCTGATACACTGCAAATTTTAGAATTCTTCAATGAAAACAATCTGATATCTACATTAACCCTGTTAACTTGAAAATAAAATAAATGCTTACTGGTTAAATGATGAGTCTCTTTGCGCACTACCTGCTTGTTGTGATATTTGTCCATAAAGTTGTAAATTAAACAAAAATTTTAAAATTTAGATTCTCTTTAACGTTTCACTCTTTCATTTGTCTCTTAGATTGTAAACTGTCAATGATTTTGCATTTGTCTCACCTTTTTCTCACCATTGCAAATCAAGCCTACCTTAAATTGGGGCACTGTGCTGAGGATTACCTTGAAGCAAACAACGAAAGAGACACATGTGCATATAAAACAAATTTTCCTTCCTAATTTTATAGATAGGTTAATTAATTTCCATCTTCAACCTGCCAAAATAAATTTACATCATTTCCAAACGCAGGAGAAGGTGGGTTATCAATAGACCATTGAAAACAACATGAGAGAGGGGTGGAGGAGAAGAATAAGATCAATTGAATAATGATGTCTATTACCACTGAATTTATGATATGTTTCTGTGTCTCATCAAACTTTTTAATGAAAAGGGTCCGTTTTGCCAATACACCGTCTTGTAGGCGTATAGGCATATCAGACCCTTTTCGCTGAAATGATCCCTTTCGGAATTAACGATTATTTTCTGTTAAAGTTTTACAACAAGTTGCTGTCCTTTAAAAAAGGACTGCAATACGTGGACCATATGCATGTGTTTCTAACCGAAATCCAAAGAAAATTTCTAGATGTAATGAATATACATATAGGAGTAATTATTATTTTTTTACATCTATCTTGAAATTTTCATCGTTATTGAAGCCTAACTGCTAAATTAGCTGTACTAATAAAAAAAAATATCATGGCCTTAACATGAAATGTTGATCTAGGTATCTATCACAATTGTAAGATAACCTTTCAAATTAACGACAGAATTAAAAGAGGCTTAAGCGTGCAGGTATCGCATTAGTTGAATTTTAACTCCATTGGTGGATCCGGGGGGGGGGGGGCGGGCGTTTGAACCCCTTTTATTTTTGTGAGTAGAGAGAGAGAGAAGATTCCTGCGAACGTAAGCTATGCCATTTTTGGACCATCTTCTGAAGTAACTAACTTTAAGAAGTATGCATAAAAAGTCATGGAAGGGAGTATGCATAAGAGAATATTTCTCTCCTTATATTATGGGTATATTTTAATCAATGAAGAGAAAGGTTCAAAATGTCCCCGTAGTATGCGGGAGAGGGGACTCACTTTTTCTAAGAAAAAAAACAATCTTTTGTTACAGTTTAAATATATATGTTTAGATTTGAACTGGAAGCCCCCTTTTTGCGAGAAGGTCAAAATAAGGAAAATCAAACATTTAAAAGAAATCAAATTGTACAGAAAAGTTAGAGGACCACCACCACCCCCCTCCCCTTGAAATAGGATTTGCAGTGTGGTGTGCAGGTTGTTTATTTATTTATTTATTTATTTATTTATTTATATTTTTGCTTGTCAACTCTATTTGGAGGTTGTCTCCTTTGAAAACCGTTGCTACGGGTTTGAAGTGCCTGTGGTGTGATTCTATGCATGAGTGTTCACGGGTTGCCGAACTAGAACCCCCCCTTTTCAAAAACTGCCGGATCCGGCCCTGTACTCGAGCACTAGAGGGTCTTAAGTTATCTGAAAAAATATAGTTACATTCAAGATCAGCAGACATTACAACAAATGTTTAGAATAATGATGTATGAACATCTTGTAATACGTGAAAGACAACAAAATTAACGTTAAAACATTTTAAGAAAATCACTTTTCCCCCCAGAAATACAAATAAAAAGTATTCATATTCCTACACTAGCTGCCTCCTCAGTCTTTTTCAGGAAAATATTTAGGTCTTTCTTCTATTGATAATGATCAATCTTTTCACCAATTATATTACTTTCATGATTATCCCAGCAGGCACAGAACATTGAAAAAAAACTTTGAATCAACGTTGATTATATATGTTGGTTCAACGTTTAGTTTATGTAAGATTTTGAAAATTGAGTTCACCGTTGAAATCTTAACGTTGATTCAATTTTGAAAATCAATATTGATTAGACATTGAATAAAAGTTAATTCAACATTTATTTTTTCTCTTTTTTTTTTTTTTTTTTTTTGGGGGGGGGGGGTCATTACTAGTACTTATTTAAAATTTTAATTGTTTTATTAACTAAGATGCCTTCATTATTATATAAAGGAAAACATACCCGGTATATAAATCTATATTGTAAACATTTGATTAACTTCCTATCAATAGATCAGTTACAATAAATTTCACAAAAATACTTTTTATAAATTACATGTAATCATGGTACAAAACCCAAACCCTTTACAAACGTTTTATATTCTCATGTGTGGTCAAGAAGTAGCTCAATATATGAAAACATTCCAAGATAAAACAATTTTTATGCACCCGGATGCGCATTTCGACAAATTATGTCTCTTCCGTGATGCTCATGCCGAAATGTTGGAAATCCGAAATCCGATAAATATTTCTTTTAAAAAATACATTGTTAATTAAATCTTGGTGTTAGAGTCCCTGTGTTGGTGTCCTGAGGGCGATGTTGGTCTTCTTGGGTGGTGTTGGACTCCTGGGGTACTGTTGGTCTCCTGATTAGTGTTCTCTCCTGGATTATGTTGATCTTCTGAGTGGACAGATTGATGCAGCGTTTTAGTTGATTACCCCTACAATGTACAATTTGATATGATAAATATTTGTATAATGAAATATGTTAAAACTGTGTTCAATATCATCATATTTTTATTCCAAAATTATCTTTCAATTAAAATTGACGAACACTTAAATAAACAATATCTTGCGCTTTTTCCAAAGAGGGTGTTGCAGTTCTTTTGTTATTTTCCCTAAAGTTGTAGCAGTTTAACAGGAAAAAATTAAGTAAAAGAAAACCGTCTTGAATTTTTTCAGATACAACGGTATATACAGCACAATGTAGAACAATATTTAGAAACTGCATATCGACTTCCAGTTTGCCATTAAATGAAGTGGAAATTAGTCACATAGCAAAATAAGTAAAGTGTTCTGTTTTCAAATAGGGAATCCCCACTGTTCTGAAAAAATGCCTCCTTGAAACAGAATGAATTTGATATACGCATAAAGAAACAGGGTTTTCTTCAAAACTGCCATTTCCGATTTTTCTTTCAAAGAGACATATTTTTGAAAAACACACAAAAATCGAATAAAATTATTATCCATCCGAAATGCAAAATGTGCACATAAAAATAGCACATGATAATTCACTGTCGGGGCTGGTCTAGTGGTAAGGCGTGTGGACTCTATGGAAAGATTCTTTTTACCTGAGAATGAGTTCGAATCCTGGGGCCCGTTTCATCAAAGGTCGTACTCCCAGTCGTAGCGCTACGCCGGCGTAAAGACGGGACTAGCACAAAGATTTGCGTTTCATTAAATAGCGTACCTTTACACCAGACTAAAGTTAGGCCAAATTTTTACGTCTACTCATGGGTAGGCGTAAGTTCCGGTGTAAAGACGAATAATGACCCCCATCGAATAATGACCGAGGGGTCATTTTTCAACTACAAAATATGACCCCCCAGCCGTAGAAAAAATTCAGTTTTTGTAGAAAAAGAGCCCTAGGGGTCATTTTTTTTATATGTGTGTCCTATAAAAAATTGACTCCCGTTGAAAAATGACCCCTTTTCTAACAGAGTGATGCAAAAATTATTACAGGTAATTGATACCAAGGTTAATTTTTTATGTCCTTTTTACCAACACTGGACGAACCCGGAATTGACCCGCATCGTGGAAATGATGTACAATATGTATCGCAAATGACATAATACCTCGTGCGAACAACATACTATGGATGTATTTCCTAATGGAATAAAAGGTGGAGATAGTGAACAGTAATGATTTAAATATCCATAAACAATACAATTCTGTTAACAGGGTATAAAAAGGACCCCCGGAGATTGTAAAGGTGGGATTAGGGGCTTAGAAAGAGTAAGCATCCCTCTCACCCGCCGTGAACCCTATGAAAAAAGCAGGTAAACGGAACAATCCCTTGTCGAATTTAGTAAAAACAAAGGCCAAAAAATTGACCCAATTAAGGGTTAAAATTGTTGACAGGGGCATTGGTACGACCATTGAATTTACGAAATGCTGACTTTAAGCGAGGTTATTGAAACCCCTGTAACATCAGCTTATCTGTCAGTAGAATGCCTCGATTTTAAAAATTAATCGTGCTCTTTGGTATCGAATGAAATGTTAAACCTTAACATCATATACAAATGATAGCGAAATTTTACTGCATAAATAAGAAAAGTTGATGATGGAAAAGGCTGAAGTCATCCTATCTGTCAGACAATTTAGTTGATTGTTGGACTTCATCGTCTATAGTCATTAGAACGTCGAAATGTGAAGCAGACATACATAAAAAGGACATAAAATTTCTGCATGTCTGAAATATATATACAATCGTATAATGTGCATTCAATTTTCTTTTCTTTTCAAATATATAAAAGTAATAAAAATGAATCCCAGTATAATGTAAATTCAAGTCTGTTAACATGGTCGTCTGAGAATGGGATACATACATGTAAGAGGAATATTTTTTACTCTATTTTAAAACATTGATGCATTTGTCAAATCAATATGGAAACATTTCAATACAGTGTATATTGAAGTAGATTAATATGTTTTCAATTTATCATTAAGGCAGACCATTTTATTGACCTTCCAGATGAACATAAGGATTTATTTTTCCTACATTGAACTAAAAATAGATTGAAAACAATTCTGAAAAGTTATTTCATCTGAATCAAAATTCCACTCAAGTGAACATAATATTCAGGCACAAAGAATAGGAGAAGGGGGAGAGATTGCCCCTTCCCCACTTTTTCTGAATGTAAATTTTAGCAATTTCTAGTTTGAAAATGTTCATCGAAAGTCTTGTAACCACCCCCTCTTTTTAATACAGTATGGTTAAAAAAACTCTCCTACTTTGAGTGGACAAGGTGCACATAACATTCAGGAGCATAAAATCAGGGGTGGGTGGGGTGGGGTGTCCTCCCCCTTCCATTTTCATGAACGTAAATTTTTATTTATTTATTTATTTTTTTTGCTTGAAAATGTTCCTTGCAAGTCTGGATGCTCTACCCCCAACTTTTTGATACAGTAGAGTAAACGGAAATCCCCCTTACATCAATAAACTTTTTGAGGGGTTCATCAAAGATATTTCTAAGGTAACTTGTCATTTTTGCCTCTTATAATGCCCTATTTCCCTTTTCGATGTTATGCCTGATATTCATTTCCTACATTGCACCTAAATACATTTCAAATGCAAAATAAATACTGGTTATGCTTATGTTAACTCCGATTCTCTCACTTTGTTGTTTGGCTGGGACTTGAGAAAATGTAAACAAGAAACGACATGTCTGCTTAATCAGTTTGTATCAATTTATTCGTTGAATCATATAAAAAAAAACAATTATTGCTGTTTTTTTCTGTCAGTACGATGATTTTCCACCATCGAAAAACAATGTTCACCTCGCCTTTGGACTCGATAAATCTTTTACTCCTTTAGATTCTGAATTATCGCATTGTCCTTAAAATAGCAATAATTGTATAATGTAATGAGATCAACAAATCGTCAATTTATTCCCCGTTAAGCTCAAGTGAGCATTTTGGCCAATAGGTCTCTTGATTGACTGATTTGTTTTAGCCCCCTTAAAATTTCAACTCTAATCCATAAGGGGTCATTATTTTACGGGAGTCATTTTTCTTCAGGTAGGGTAAATTTTTAGGGTGATGACAATTTTTCTACGGGCAAAAGGGTCATTTTTCGACGTCGAATAATGACTGGGGGTCATTTTTTGCCGTTGAATAATGACCTGGGGTCGTTTTTCGACGGCGAAAAATGACCCCCGGTCATTTTCCTATGGGGGTCATTATTCGTCTTTACACCGGCGTAAACATAAAATAAAGCGACTTTACTAATTTGAAAACGATTTAACCATTCCTTAAGAAGAATTACGGTTCTAAGAAGTCTTTTTAATTATACAATGCATTATTTAATTTCATAAACTATGAAGATGAAGATGGGGGGAGGGGTTACACCCACTCGAGGAGGTAGTTGACATGATGTACATGATGTATTTAGCTACATAACTATTAATAAATTTCTTCATAAAAGATTGCCTTATTAGAGATTCATCTTAACACCATCTCTTAAGTTTTCACAATCCTGCAGTTATACACATTTGATTGTTGTATTTTGAGTATGAGGTATTGTAAATCGACTATACGATATACATTTTGTGTCATAATTTTGACATAAAAGCTATTTTTCCCAACTTTTTTTTGGATGGGGGGAGTAATTTTTCCACAAGAGCACAGTTATCTTCTTAAACTTTGGTTAATAGCCATATTAAAAAAAATTAATTCATCGTAAAACCAAGTAGGCTTTTTTAAAAAAAATTATCGTGCTCGAAAATTCCATTACGATTTTAGGTTGTAAACAAGTTTCTCAGATGGAATTTTTGTTCACTGATGACCCTGCCCCCTCCTCCGAATTACTCTAAGGCAAGAACTCTCTAGAATTCTCGCGCATGCTTAGCCTGACGTGAGCCCATGGCATCCGATTTAACACCGCTTATATATTTTCTGCGTGGACCTTGTGAGGTTGTTTTGTTGTTCGAAAATAAAATGCACAAGGTTAACAAATACTTTTAAATTATTTCAATGACATTTTGTTGATTGGCACAAACTTTAATTCCTGATATTTGCCGTTATCAATATGTTTCGCCTCATGAATATTCATCAGATAACGCCGACTTACAACTAATTCGTACATAAACCGATTCGTAGATAAGGAGTCAATGTTTGGTGGCAGAGGATAGTTTTTTTAATGCCAAACATGTGCCGAGGAGGTACACATATACATGCGATCCATAAAAACATATACATGGAGACAGTTTTCCAAGCGAACAGGATAAAACACCCAGTAGTTTGTAAATCAATGCATGCCCTAATGAAAATTCACCAATTGATATGGGGCCATTCACCTTCCCTCTGAGATACACACCTTCTTCTAAGGCCTACTGCTTTTCAGCTGAATTTCCTCTGCAACTGACCATGTGTCTTAGTTTCGCATTTACAACTCTGTATATGGTAAGTGTCATAGTGACACCTACATGTTGCACATCATTTTTTTCAGCAAGCACTCTGCTACACTGCAAATATGTCCCATAATTATTCTAATCATTTTTCTACCTAAAATATCACATCAAACAGAGGATATATCAGTTTTTTAAGAAATTTGACCGGGTCTTTAGTACGAAACTATCCCCTGCCACCTTTAACTTTCAAAGTTTGCTTTTCAATTAAAATAACTTTCCATATTTAGAAAGTGCAATCAATTCTGAGTAAAAATATACTAAACATGTCTTTTTTCAATGAAAAATAAAAAAGTTAGAGGCAAATAAGTTACCCCACCAATTGACGGTCAACCACCTTAACCCCATATTCTTTGTGTTACTTCAAAAATGACCAACTCCTACAATCCAAAAGAAACTATTTCTTATCAAAACAGTGTTTAATGGTAACTTTGATCAATTTCAAATGCAGCTACATATAAAAAATTCAATAAGAATTGCATGCCTTGATGAAATGTACTCACATGTAACACATACTCTCCTATTTTTGATGTTTTGAGAAATCCCATTTTACCTCTTAATTGCTTGAATTTATACATCTATAGCTTGTTTGCAAAAAGAAAACCTAATCTATTTTTTCAGGATATTTATTGTAATATACAAAAACCCCTCTTGCATCAAAGGTTCAAGAAGAAGTGTCCTGGAAATTGCAGTTATCTACCCTACCCCTCCAACCATTACCTGATTCTATTGAAAATATACTGTGGAAATCTGATTTTTCTGAGTATATTACATTCAATTTCAACATATCTGAAGGATCAAATACATGCATTTGATTCCCCTGAATATTTAAAGTGATCCTCCTGTCATTACTTGGCATTTGTGAGTAAATTTCAGGTGCTTAATAGAATCCAATAATTACATGAAAACGTACATATTTTTGATATTTTTTTCATTAAATATGCAAAAAGTCCATCTGTTTTGTTTTAATTTAAAGAAAAATGTATAATCTATATGAAAATAATGAAAAGTTTAAGTTCTATCACATTATGGAAGACAAATGAGGGGGGAAATGAAGGCGAGGGATGTAACCATCAATAGTAAAATGGGTCTTTAGTACGAAACTTATCCCCTGCCACATTTGATGCAATCCACAAAAGTCAATTTTTACACAAATTTGAAAAGTCAATTCATACAAACGGCTGATTTTGTACATGGTTAACAAATACTCTTGAGATATTTCAATGACATTTTGTTGAAGGGCATAAAGTTTAATTCCTGATATTTGCACTTATCCATATTCCTCGCCTCATGAATACTCATTTAATTACGCCGACCTACAACGAATTCATACACAAACCTATTCAAATATTCATATGCAAACAACAGAAGTCAATTCGTACATAATTTTTTTCGGTTTTTTTTTTAACATGACACACATGTGAAAATCATTTCATAAACACGGCTTTTTTTAAGTTTTGTTGATGTAAAATTTAAATAAATTTATTAATAGTCAGAAAGTTTGGGGAAACTCATTTATGGATAATGGTTTGACATTTTAACTCCGAAATATAATAATCATTGATAAACAACATACGCGCGGCGGTTTCTTAGTTTTGCGACAAACGCTTATTTCGAGATGTTCCCAATTTGATACTCCCTAATTACGAGATACACTATGCTTGGAAGTCGATCTCCAAATTTCTCCATTCCCAAAAGTACAATATGGTTCGAGGGCTCCACGTACATTCCTTGTTGCGGAACTGCATGTTTTATAAATATTTTTTTTATCATCGTAATTGAAATTTTACGATGTCTTTTGATTGTTTGAATTTTTAGTTTCTGTTGTATACTATATTAGAAAAATGTATATTTTCGGAAAGGGAAAAAAAGTACACATTTTAAGCAGTAATAAAAGGATTGTTGGAGGCAGATACGATCCCATAAAATTTGCAAAGTTTATTTATTACGATTCTATCAAAAAAAAAAAAAATAAACCATTGCCTAATTATTGGACCCAAAAACTACCGAACGGATGCTAATTTATCAAAGCTATAATTACAAAGACTGTGACAAACAAAAGTTATCCATATATTTCATTCGTATTTGAAAATTCTATCGTTCCTCGAATAAAATTTTACCTTTAAAAAGGGTAAGAAAAAAGACTACAAAAATACATGAACATGAAATATTAGGATTTTCTTGCGAATTCAGTGGGCTTAATTTACATCTTGGTCAGTCATCTCCGGCATGCATGTGTTCACAAATTAAACTTTGTATTGCGCAATGTCAAACGGGGTCAGTGCAATAAAGATTACGTATGAGAAATAGCATCGTCGCAAACCACGGCAAAATTTCAAATAATGTCTCAAATAATGTTACTTGTATCTAAAAGTAATATGTTTCTCTTCACATAATCATTTTACGTCTACTATCAATTTGCATTGCAAAAATGCTGCATGTTTTTAAACATGTTATTAATTTATTACGTTTCTTTTTATAGATTATATATAAGAATGGACCATATTCCTCGTCTATCAGAAGTCCTGTATGTTGGTCTGTGTCGTAAGATAGGGACACCGACAGAAGTAGCCATCAGAAGGGACGTGACGGACATGTATGAGATGATAGAGAAACCTGTTAATATTCAGAAAGGATTTGTTAGGATTCAGAGTGGTAGTTCTAAAGAGGGGTTTAGGTTGAGGTCATCCGACATAGATAGAATGTTCTGGCCGTGTGATCTTAAACTAATATCTGATATTTCCCAGTCCCGGCTTTTTAATACTTCAAAACATATCATTGTGGTAATGGAAGATTCTGATACACCGCCAGGATTTGTCAGACTACGCCTTCTGACACCAGCACGACACATAGACACGATATTTCTTGTTCCCTTTGATGGTGGAGCTTATATATCTAGTTCTCTTTGGAGAGAAAGATATTTTCAGTTCATGTATGAGGTACGTCCCCCTTCTGAAAAAATCAGAATCCATGGTCCTTGTACTAGTGGTTTCACTGAATCTATAGAATTCGATGAAGCTCATTGTTTAGCCACTATTCCTTGGCCTAAACAATTAAGGAATTGGGTTTACAGATGTCAGAGGTACACCTGGCCGCCTTTACCTGTGTTAAAAATTATTTTAAGAAATGAATGTCACTGTGTGCCTATTGGAAGTAAAGGTGTTTCGACTTCTAACGAATTGGAATGGAGATTATCATTTTCTCTAGCTGAACAACAACTAGTGTGTACCATGAATCATACACAATTTTTATGTTACGGACTTCTGAAAATATTTCTGAAGGAAGTTATCAATTACAGGAAGGAACCATTACTGTGTTCATATTACATGAAGACCACGACGTTCTGGATTATGCAATTAGGACACCGTAGATGGTGTCCGAACAATTTACTCGACTGCTTTTGGAGATGTTTTAAATATCTCCTTCATTGTGTTTATCGTGGATTGTTTCACAATTTTTTTATTCCTGAAAACAATATGTTCCTAAACAAAGTAGTTGGTAATGCACGTGAATCTCTTTTACAACAGCTTTATCAGTATTACAGAATGGGTGTGTCCTGTCTACTGCTTAGTCCGACTCTCAGATCAATCCTAGAACCTGCCCTCAGTAACCTGTCGTTTGTGTTATCTCCTTCTGAGGGGGAATTCATAGGTATTGCTGATTTAGATTTATGTGTCTTGATTGAATTATTGACATTAAGTTTTTCTGCTCAACACATATGGGATTCTTATCTTCGTTTAAAATCAATTAACACACTATCTCTGTTAATATCAATCTCACCACACCAGTTGTTAACATTACAGTATGGTACTGCTCAGACTCTTGTTGAATTGGCCTTCATAATGGCAAACAGTACTTCATGTTGCACGCATAAAAATATCTATAACTTAGATACAATGATACGTGGAATGTTGAAAATGGCAGCAAGATTAGGTCCTGTGACTTATTTACTCTATCTGTCGATGTATTACTATAGAATGGGGAGATATGATAAAACACTATATATCACGTATCTCACTAAACATAGACTATCACAAACTTTTATTATGTATAAATATACTGATGGACAAAGGTACAACGAAGCAACTGTAGGTAATCTGTCTTTGTCTAGAAGAATGAGAGAAGCCTGGGCAAGTGATGTGAATTTAATTTATGATATACACTGTATTGGAGAATTGTGTTTAGAACAAAATGTGAGTCAACGAAATGGAAGGTATCTGTTAAGTTTATCACCGTTTGTTATGGTAGAGATGTTATCAGTGTTATCTCACTATAGACTAAGTAATAGATCTCAGTGTTTACAGTCACTGACAGACCTACAGACAATGCTGCTGTATGATAATGGGAAATATGTTCCTTTACTTTTAAGAGACATCTCCTGGCAGGTACTAGGTATCTGTCAGCATGTGGTCGGGGACTTACACGGAGCGTTACAGTCTTATGAAGAATCGCTTAGACAGGAACCATTCAACAAAATAAAAGAAGCTACAGATTGTAGAATAGGATGTGTTAATCAACAACTACAGAGAAATGCACACATGTAAAATATGTTTTTCAATGTTTTTTTTTTTTAAAGAATTGTAGACCAGGTTACGGCACTTATGTGAAAAAACTGTAAAAAAAACACAGATGAAACTTTAAAAATAATACAAATTTTCTATCTTCTTTATAATCTTTACATTAAATCTTGCACTTACATATACGAAGTTGACCATTCTAAAGGTTTATAAATTTAATTAATTTTGAGAACTGTTGTAGGACATCAAAATGAATTTTGTTTTTTAAAAAAAACTTTGTGCTTTTTGTCTTGGAGGTCAATAAACTCCAACTCATATAATGTTGTTAGCACATGAATAGTGTATGTACTAGTATAGCATCATTATCTGTAAAAATAACACAACTGTCTCGTTAATTTTACCTGCAAAATGATAACTGTGTTACACTTTTTTATTTTAAAATCTTTCATAAAGATTGAGATGTAAGTTAACCTGATGTCATAATTTTCCCTCAAATAAAAGTAAACTGGATATCTTTCTAATATATCCATTTTTGTGATCAAATTTGAAGTATATGTCTTCGAAAAGAAAACTTCAATAGCATTATATATACATGTGTATATATATATATATATATATATATATATATATATATATATATATATATATATATATATCAACTGAATATTTTCACTTTCATTTTTTGTGAAAAATACTTCCTTTAACGTTCAACTAGTAAGAAACCGTTTTTCAAAGCCACCTGTATAAAAGACTTCTTAAGCAATGGACTCAATGAAACATACCAAATGTAGAGATCAATAATACAGTATTTTACGTACTTCAATTAAACCAAAAAAACTATGATAAAATGATATTATATTAACTAAAGAATGGCTTTGATTATGTGGACATAATAGCTGTATAACCACTGCAGAAGAATTTACCCCCGCTTATGCGGATTATGTATTTTTATGCCCCCGTAATCGAAGATTCGGGGGTATGTAATTTTTGCCCTATCCATCTGTCTGTCTGTTTGTCCGCAAAAACTTTAACCTTTCCCATAACTTTTGATTGGATGGCTTTCTTTTAGTAGCAACATAATTTTGACCTTCTCCTTGGAGTTTGGCCGACTTGTGCAACTTTTAACCAAACTTAAACCTTGGCCATAACTTTTGAACAAATTATGTAAGGACTTGCATACTTCATATGTGTATTCACTGTGACAAAACCTTTCATTGGGATAAATATTTTTGACCTTTTGACCTTGACACAAGAGCTATCATATGGGGGCATCAGTGTTTCATAAACACTTCTTGATTTTTCTGCAGCAGTTCACGGGTTGCAACAGTTAATTCTCGATAACTTTTGATAGTGATATTAAGCGGACGCTGCTCTTAGCAGGGTCAGAGACCAGAGGAGCTTATATTCGGTAGTAAGGTGTCCATCGTCTGTCCGGCTGTCTGTTTGTCTATAAACAATATTTTTTAAATGCTCCTTCTTCAGTTTTGGTCCAATTTCAGTATCTCTTGTTAAACAAGTAGAATGCACTAAGAAACATTATTCAATACATCAGTTTTTATTTAGGTGCCGAATGTTGCCATGGTTATCAAAAATAGCATTTTTGTGAAAATCTTTCAGAAACCTACCCTACCTTCGTTTTGGTTTGAATTTTTGTAAATCTTTTTACTGAAGACTACAGTCATGTACAAATTTTGCATAAGAAATGTCAAAAATTGTGTAAAGGACAATTGATAATTTGAAATATCTTAAACATTAATAAAAGAAACATTTAAAACATTTCAACAGATCAATTGTCCTTCATAAAAATTTTGATATTTCTTATTCAAACCTTACACATCTTTCAAGTACACATTTTGCATAAGAAAATCAATTAAAAAAAGACACTACATTAAGATACAAAATTATATTTTTCGGTTTTAATTTCGATTAACAGTGATGCCATGGTTTATAAATAGGAAAATTTTCAAAATCTCTACTTATTGGTAGAGTTTTGGTCCGATTGAAAAATTGAACCCCCATCATAAGGATCAACTCCTTACTCCGCGACTCTAGAGTAAACGCTCTAACCACTGTGCCACGCGGGTGAATAATCAGTTACGTAGAGTATGGTTTACCAATTTTAATGTCTCTATACAAGAGGCCCTAGGGCCTTAACGGTTACCTGGGTATAATATAATAATCCATAGATTAAAACAGAATAAGCTGATAAATAAAGCTATATTGTAAAAGTAAAAGAAATAGGATAATCAGGGATCAGCAAAATATTAATTTAGTACTCAATAACAAATCTTAAAGTTGATCTAATTATTTGCCTGTACTTTCCCCCATTTGTCACTATCCCAATGCTGACTTAACAAAACAATAATTCTAGAGAACTATTAGCTAACATATTTCATTCCCCCTCGCACTGGCCTCTCTTGGTCTTTAAAGATGATGTATTATACAAAGATATCGTATTTTTGTCCCATTTTCATTTATCTATTATCTAAAAGTTTACATGACCATTAAAATCTATGAAAGTACTTTTGTATTAAATATTATAATTTTAAATATATATATTATTATAAATATCATAAATAATTATAAATAATATATAAATATTATAAGTTCTTGTACAATTCTGTTATTCAATTGACCTATTAAATTACATTATTTACAGTGATTAACTATTATAGGTGAATAGCAAAGGAGCATAACTTCTTTCAGTAGAAATTAATTAATTGACCAAAGGGTACTGAAGAGTTTCAAAATCTGGTAAAAACAGCCCTGCTTATTACAAGTTTATATACAGTGCTCCCTCGGTATATTGCTAACTTTTGTCCAAGACAGATTTTGGCATTAAAGCGAGGGTGGAAATATAACGAGTTCTGTCATAAATTACAATGCAATGAGCCCAGTTCAAGATGAATACGTAATTTATTTTAGTTAAAATCAAATGTCATGCTTTTGCGCGTGTGTACATACATATACACTCAAGCGCAACTTTCATTTCTTCCGGAAAAAAGTCATTAATGTATTTGTTTTTAAAATGAAATGAAAATGTCACAATATTACGACATTTTTCAATTTCCCGCTCTTTCGCTTTCTGTTGATCCTGGGTCGAAGAATTTAACAACCCAATGATAACGGTGTCAATAGCAGTTATAGTCTCTCGGTATACAAAAGTTTTTGAGGTTTATCGTCAATATCATCTGAATCAGAAGTAGATTATTTCACCATCTCAATAATACTAGATCAGTTAAAAAAGTTCGGTAACAGACGAATGGAAAGTCACGTGCCAGGGTACATGTCTAGATCTTCATGAACCTGTTGTAATATACACGTATTCTCATGTTTGCTAGTACCTGAGTACTGTAGTATCTGTGCGACTGTCCCGTGGTACGACTTACTGACGAGGCTACGTCAGATGGCGGGACAGTCGCACGGATCTCTTTCAGCGCCAAGATGTCAGACGGACAAGACGTGCTGCAGAGACGGTGAGTCAGCCCGGGCCAGAACCCACTACAGAGTATATTGTATATTTGTATATAGTGATAATAAATATTGTTATAAGTACTATACCCCCGGGTAGTTACTTTACTGGCGCCCAACTCGCGGGGCCCGGTGCTAGATTCCCGTACTGCTGTCAGGAAATTTTTTTTTTTTTTTGGCATTGTTTTTAGCCGCCATTTTTGGTGCTTAGAGCAGGTGTGATAGTTGCAAATTGTTTTTTGATTCTGATGCAATAATTTTTTGAATCAACTGGAATTAATTTGTGTATATATTTATTGCAAGTGATTTAGTGATTTTGTAGACTGTGATTTTATTTGAAAACTATTTTGTACTATTTATTATGAATATGTCCCTGGAGGAAGCCGTGTCGGCTTTAGGTCTGGGTAGTGACCCGGCTATCACGCGGTCAGACAATATCACCCCTCACACTCCGGGTAGGGTGGGGGGATACCCCGGGGAGGGGGGTTATTCGCCATACGCTTATAGCGGGAGTGAGCATTTTGCCTCCCGTCACACACCTTTTGCTCAGTCAATGTCAGGCCACATGGGAGGGGGGTTGCCCCTGGGGGGTCCCTCTACACCTATGCCCGGCCTGCACTCGGGCATCCCCTGTGGGGAGGGTAGTGTATTTCATGGAGAGTCAGGAAAAGAGGTAAGGTTTGCCCAGCCTCAATTTGGCTCACCAGGGATGATGTCAAGTGACTCCCTGGTGTCCTCTCTAGGTAGCCTGTGTAGGTGTAGCTCACCTGGTAGCACTGTGGGTTGTACCCACCCTAAACAAGAATATAGTGAGGCCCCTTCAAATTCAGGGTTAGAGCATCCATATTCTTTAGGGCATGTGCATTCAGTTAGTAGCCACCCTGTCCTTGTGGGAGACATAGCTAACCTGGGGGGCCCTGCTACTATGGGTTATAGACCAAGCCGTTTGGGTGAGGTTGTACCACACCCACTTGACCCCGCCCTTCCGTCCCATACACCGTGTGCTAGTCAGCAACCTGAGAGGCCTGTGAGGCCCGCACAGCTCACCTCCGAGTATGATCGTCAACATGTGAGGCCCGTAGATCCTGTAGGGCTCACCTGGAACCCTGCACCCATACAGAGCCAACCTAGACTAGCAGATTTTGGTGCGCCCTCTCTCCCTGGGGATGATTTGCAACCCCGGAGCTCAATGCCACGCACTATATCTGCCCCAGCCCCTGTAAATGTTGGAGTGTCACCAGCAATGGTTCATTCACAAGTAAATGCTTTAGACACTGGTGTGACTGCTGCAAGACCCCACCCTATATCATTGTATGCTAGTTCCTCAAGCACACCTTACCATGCGCCCCAATCGGTGTACATCAATCCTGGGGGTAGGCATGCCCAACCCCCAGTACCCGACCACGCCCATTCTGTGTTGTATCGAGGCGAGAGTACTCCAGCCACACTCCATGGTATGGCTATGCCCAGTGCACTGCAGCACCATAGTGTTCCTGTGTCAATGACTTGTAGTCCTGCCCATCCCAATACCCCAGCCTGCCATTTTGGAAGGGAGGGGGAGAGGATAGCACATGTTCAACCTAACATGTATGGGGCAGCCCATCCGGGATACTATGCTAGTCAGTCAGTCCCGGCTAACCAGGCTTGCAACTTTAGTACACCAATACATTATGGCTCACCTGGTTACCAGGGCACCACACCATACCCAGCTAGGGCAGCCACTGGGGGTAAGCCCCGGTATAAGGACCTTAGGTATGATGGTAAGACCAGCTGGAAGGCATTTTTGCACAAGTTCGTTAGATTATCTCGCAGCCAGCTATGGACAGAGGAGGAGCAGCACGACCAGTTTTGTTTCTGCCTTGAGGGGGCAGCAAGCGAATACTATACCTTGCTGTTGGAAACCAGTAGCCAGCTCCGCCTAGGTGAGATCTTGCAGAGATTTGAGAAGCGTTTTGGCTCCTCTGCCCCCGATCTCACTCATCAACTCAACTTCCAGGCTGCCAATCAGAATCCAGGAGAGTCCCTTCGTCAGTGGGCAGACAGGGTGCTGACCTTGGCGACGCGAGCCTTCCCTTGTGTGCCGGACGTGCACACACACGCCATACCTAGGCTATGTTATGGAGCCGAGGACCGAGACGCTGGCCTTTACGCACTCGATGGGCATCCCAGGACCGTGGATGAAGCCGTGGAGCGAATGCAGTACTACCAGCACTCCCGGCTACATAGGCCTAGGACCAAGAAAGAGCTGCGGAAGGTGATCTCTGATGAGGATGCCGAACAGGACGATCCCGGGATGGTAAATGTTGCTGCTGGGGAGGAGCTGGAAGCCCTCCGGAGCAGAATGGAAAAGCTGGAACAAGCTGTTAAGCAGACAGGATCTGCCCCCCTCCCTAAACCCCAGTGGACTGGTACCCTGCCACCCAGATTGGCAGAGCGAGACCCGAAGCCCGCTGTGTGTTTTAAGTGTGGAGAGGTGGGGCATTTTCGTAGAGATTGCCCCACCCAAGCTGCTGGGAAGTTAGTAGCTACTGATGGGCCGCGGGGCGGAGCCCGGATGAAGGGACCCCTTGGTGAGAGGTATCGTAGGCCAGAGTCCCAGGAGAGGGGACCTAGAAGTGGAAGGCCTGGATCCCAGGGAGGGCCCTCCCAGGCAGTTCGATTTATGAACCCAGAGCAGTCCCCAGAGAGGACAGACTCGGAGAGTAAGGAGCAGGGGGCTAGTCACCCCCCCTCCTGTATGCGGCGTAGGTGCAAGCGGCGCAGGCTAAGGGTCCGCTTTGAGACGCCCCAATCGCCGGAGCTATTCTCAGCTGAGGAGGAAGAGGCATCCTTGGACGAGGAAGTGGGGAAGCTTGTGGCCCCCCACTCCACTCCGGAGCCACTTGGACCAGCTCGGGATAGGACTAGGAAGTTCCAGGGCTTTGGGAGGACCAAGCCTGGTGGCTCTGGTCAGAGGTCACCAGAGGATGAGGGGAATGAGCCCACTATACCTATTGGACAGCTGCGCCCATCTACAGGGTTTTCTGTTGGTTTACTTGTGCAAGGCACACAGGTGAGTGCTGTGGTTGACACGGGGGCTGAGGTCAGTGTTTTGTCGACTCAGGTTTATGACCAGCTAGAGCCCAAGCCCCCGATACGAAGACATGTTACTATGACTCAGGCGGGTAAGGACACCAAGTTGAAAGGTTTCATAGTGGGACCCGTGGCAGTGAGCATAGGTACACAGACTCACGAGGTTGACCTTTATGTCGCCCCCTTGCAGGACCCCATGTTGCTGGGCATGGAGTTTCTTCATGCCCGGAAGGCTCAATTAGATTTAGAGCATGGGACTTTGACCTTGGGAGGGGAGACAATTAAAATGAACTTCGGCAGAGCTGAGGAGATTCCGGAGGCCAGGGTGACTTTGGCCCGGAAGGTACGAGTTCCAGCTGGCTCTGTTGTTTTATGCCCCTGTCGCCTGGATCAGAAGCTGGATGATTTTGTGGTGGTCCCTGGCATTGATATGCAGTCTGATGTGCTTCTTATGCCCCATACATACCATGTGGGAGGGGACAGTGCAGTAATCTGTGTAGTGAACGCTTCAGATCGGGATGTGACCTTGATGGGGGGTAGCCTTGTTGGTACTGCAGTGGAAGCTGATCCACACCAGCCTGTGCCCTACCTGGTGAGGACAGTAGGCAGCCTGGATGACGGGGATCGGGGGGCAGGAGCCACATCCCCTGAGGTGCCTGAATTTCTGCAGGATTTGTTAGAGCGCTCCTCGGTGGAACTCAGTTTAGAAGAGAGGGCCTTGCTGGCCAGTCTGCTCTCAGAATTTCAAGATGTATTTGCTCGGAGTGAGTTTGACTTTGGGAACTTCACCGCATTAGAACACGAGATAGATACCGGAGATGCACCCCCTGTAAAGGAGCGGATGAGACGTACTCCCATGTTCTTTGCTGGTGAGGAGGAATCCCACCTAAAGAAAATGCTGGAGGCTGGTGTGATACAGCCCTCTATGTCTGAATGGGCCTCAGCTCCAGTTCTGATTAGGAAGAAAGACGGTCAGGTTAGATGGTGCCTGGACTACCGCCGTTTGAACAAGGTGACTCGGAAGGATGTATTCCCCCTGCCTTTGATAGACGAGTGCTTGGACACCCTTACAGGAAATGTGTGGTTTTCGAAGCTCGATGCCAACTCTGCCTTCCATCAGATAAAGATCCGTCCCCAGGATAGGAAGAAGACAGCATTTTTGACGAAGTATGGTCTGTTTGAGTTTGTGCGCATGGGGTTTGGTCTATGCAATGCCCCGGCTACCTTTTCTAGGGCGATGAACCTTGTACTCAGAGGCCTCACTTGGAGTATTGTTTTGGCCTTCTTAGATGATGCCCTGGTTTTAGGTCGGGACTTCCTGGATCACCTGGAGAACTTGCGATCTGTGTTCATGCGTTTCCGGGAGTACGACTTAAAGTTTAAGCCGAAGAAATGTGAACTATTCCAAACCAAGGTTGAATTCCTGGGGCGGCGGGTAAGCAAGGAAGGCATTGAGATGGGAGATGATTACATTGCTGCAGTCAAGGACTGGGCTGTCCCCAGCAACGCAAAGGAGGTAGAGAGGTTCCTTGGGTTTGCTAACTATCACCGGGGATTCATTGCGGGTTATGCTGAGTGGGCACTGCCCCTCTACAAGATCACAGGCAAGAAACCCTTCGTCTGGGGCCCGGAGCAACAAGCAGCTTTTGATGGTTTAAAGAGGGCCCTTACATCTCCGCCTGTCCTGGCCCTCCCCATTCCCGATGGAGAGTTTATACTTGACACCGACGCCTCCAATGAAGCCATAGGGGCCGAACTCTCCCAGTTACAGGATGGCCAGGAGAGACCCATATCTTATGGAAGCCTCAGTCTATCCCCGGAGCAGCGCAAGTACTGCACAACCCGGAAGGAGCTGCTAGCAGTTATCCGCTTTACCCGCCTGTTTCGCCATTACTTGCTGGGGAGGAGATTTATTGTGAGGACAGACCATCATAGTCTTATTTGGCTCCTTAACTTTAGAAACCCCCAGGATCAACTCGCCAGATGGATGGAAGAGCTCAGCCAGTATGACATGGAGATACAGCATCGCCCGGGGCGACGCCATGTCAACGCGGATGCCCTGTCCCGGTTGCCTTCTAATGCCATCTGTGCTGGAGCTGATGTCACCATACACCCAAGCGACTTACCTTGCGGCGGATGCCCGAAGTGTGTTAAGGCTCACCAGACCTGGAATGTCTTTGCAGAAGAAGTTGACAATGTGGCGCCCCTGGCCAGTCCTGGAAGCTGGATATATACGCCTAGCTCGGAGGTAGAAACTGTGGAGGAGACAGTTTTAGAGTCTGAGGGCAATACTGAGGAAGCAGGTGACTTGCCCTCTCCCCCTGGGACAGCCCAACCTTCAGTTAGTGAAGTGGCCTATGGTTATGTTTCTGGGGGATTGTTAGGTCGCATTGGTCATTACTCTCCCCCGGAAGTTAACTTTGAAGATGAGGAGTCAGTAGAGGGGCCCTTCCGGACCCAGATTCGCCTCACTAAGCACCCCCACTTTGTGGCAGTAGTGGGGGCACCCCCTGATGATTCTGGTAGCCCGTTGTCATTTGTGGGTTTGACCCCAGAGGAAATGAGTTTATGCCAGTCAAGGGACTCAGAAATCTGTCAATTTCTTGACTGGTTGGACGATGATGTAGCGCCAGAGGAAGGTGTGATGTTCCTTGCGAGTCCCGCAGTTAAAAACTATTGGCTCCATAGGGCGGCCTTCACCTTAGACCAGGACAAGGTCCTTTGGAAAGAGGTGGGGGAGGGGAGTGTGAAGACTAGACTTTTAGTTGTCCCTGAGGAGTTGAGGAAGGAGGTTCTACGCCTGTGCCATGACGTCCCAGCAGCAGGCCACCAGGGCATTGATAGAACCAAGGCACGCCTGCGTGATAGATTCTTCTGGTATGGCATGATGAGGGAGGCAGAACAGTTTGTGAGCACCTGTGGTCCTTGCAGCAGGAATAAGCATCCTCAGCGCCATGCCCGGGCAGAGATGATTAAGTACCATGCTGGCGCCCCTATGGAGAGAGTCCATCTTGATTTTCTGGGGCCCCTACCCCGGACTAAACAGGGTAATGAATATGTACTTGTCATGGTCGATCAGTTCACTAAGTGGGTGGAGTGTGTCCCTCTGCCCACTCAGACTGCTGAGGCAACAGCTACTGCTGCAGTCGATCAGTTCTTTGCTCGCTTTGGCTGTCCCTTCCAGATCTTCACCGACCAGGGTAGGAACTTTGAAAGTAAGCTCTTCACAGCAGTGTGCGACTTGTTGCAGATCCACAAGGCCCGCACCACTCCTTATCGCCCCTCAGCCAATGGCCAGGTAGAAAGGTATAATAGAACCCTGATGGATGCTGTGCGTTGTTATATAGACAAGGCTCAGAACTGCTGGGATGAACATCTCGCCCAGATAGCAGGTGCCTTGCGCTCTGCAGTCAACCGGAACACAGGCTTTACTGCGAACAAGCTGATGTTGGGCAGGGAAGTGAATATCCCTGCTGATCTGATGTATGCCCCACCTCAGAGGGACCCGGCTGTTGACCTTGAGGGCTACGTAGTGAATTTGGAGAAGGCCATCCAATCAGCCCATGAGACAGCCCGGAGACGTCTCCGGACCTCAGAGGAGCGAATGAAGAGGGACTATGACTTGAAGGTCTGTGCCAGAACTTACCATGAGGGTGACCTAGTTTATGTCCTTGACACAGCTACTGTCAAGGGGAAATGCAGGAAGTTGAGCCCTTCCTGGAAGGGACCAGGTATTGTCTTGAAAAAGTTGAGCTCCCACCTTTACCGAGTGAAGACCAAGCTCTCGGTGATGGTTGTCAACCATGATCGCCTGAAAAAGTGTGTAGATCGGGACATACCATTATGGCTGTCCCGGTATCAGGAGAAGTTCAGAGCCCAGTCCCAGGAAGGTGGTGAGTTAAGTAGTGTCCCATTGTCCCCAGGGGAGAAAACTCCCTCGAGTGAGGTCCCTGGACCTTCCCAGTTGAGCTCGTCCTCAGACAGCCCTCCCCGTATACCGAGAAAACGGGGGCGCCCACGTAAAGTGCGGTCGCCCTCTACCGAGTCTGCTAAGTCGTCAGATGGGGATCTGACAGACTCTGAGCTCTATTGTTTGTGTCGTAGACCGGACGATGGGGGGCTAATGATTCAATGCGACCAGTGTGACGGTTGGTTCCACGGGGTTTGTGTGGGGGTCACTTCAGAGGAGGCTTCCTCCCTGGATCAGTATATCTGCCCCAATTGTATGGGGGAACCCCGGGTAGCAAACATTGGTGTTGTTCTGGAGCCCCCATCTTGGCCCAGGGTAAGACGGGTTACCCTGGCGGTTTTACAGGAATTGTGAGTTGGTCAGCTGGTTGTGACCCGCTCTAGCGTACCCTGCCAGTCCAGACTCTTTACCTGGGAACTATCCCGGACCTAGGGCCTGGAAGTGTTTAATTGGGAGCGATCCCAGACCCCTTTTTCCCAGGAGTTATCTTGGGTGTGTTTTGTCTGGGGCTTGCCCCGGCACTAGTCGTCCCTGGGCAGTCTGCCCGGGTGGGCGTTAACAGCGCCCCATCGTTGGAGATGGTTCCGGACCCTCCCTCGCACTGTGGACTCCCGCCTTTCAAAGAAAACGGGGGGGAGTGTAGTATCTGTGCGACTGTCCCGTGGTACGACTTACTGACGAGGCTACGTCAGATGGCGGGACAGTCGCACGGATCTCTTTCAGCGCCAAGATGTCAGACGGACAAGACGTGCTGCAGAGACGGTGAGTCAGCCCGGGCCAGAACCCACTACAGAGTATATTGTATATTTGTATATAGTGATAATAAATATTGTTATAAGTACTATACCCCCGGGTAGTTACTTTAGTACTTTCTCTTCTTAATCTGTTTTGATATTCATCAATCAATCCATTATGTGTCCAACAATTGATGACTGTTTCAGGGGTAACGGAATCCCATGCTATTTTCACGTGCGGAATTATAGTAGTCTAAAAATAGAGATGGGATTTCCTTAGAATTTAGAATTTGGTTTTTTGATCTATGGGGAATAAAATGATTTTTTCATTTATTATGGCCTGGTTCGGTGAAAGCAACAATCGGCGATTTACAGTTAAATAAAATGTACAATTATTTGTTTGGGTTTATTTTAAATTTTCGTTTGTAATCTAAATTTGTACGCTTTCTCTTCCCTGACTTTCCCATTATTGTGATGAAATAATACTTCTATCTTATAAAAACAACACAAAAGAAATTGATAATTTTGAGTTTTATAAAACGATTATCTTTAATTTAGCTGAACTCCTTGTTCAGCCAGTCACGCTTCACCGCAACCACTGTCAACGCACGGGTGTGACGTCCAAATTACCGACGCGTGCTAGATAATTGGCATTGTTACCAAGGGTTTTCCTTATATATAATTTGACCTTTTGTTTCCCCAAACTAGTGGCGGATGGCAATAAGCGGGGGTGGCAATATAACGGGTGTATTAACACAGGGGGAAATCCGTTCTTGGAGAATTCCTGGCAATAAGCGGGGGTGGCAATATAACGGAGGGCAATATACCGAGGTAGCACTGTACTCTATTTGCCTCCTAGATGTCCAGGAGCAGAGAAGAAGATTTTCATGGATATATTCCATTTTCACCATGGATTTAATATAGCTCCACCCTAATAGCAAAGCCTCTGACCCAGGGGCCAAGATATTCACAACTTTGGAAGAGGCACTCTTGCTCATCATAACCATGTAATGTTTCCTTAATAACAATGGGCACAGAAGAAGATTTTCAAATAAATAATGCATTTCTACTATATATTCAAAAGAGCCTCACCCTAACACCAAAATCCCTGACCCCAGGGTTATGAACTTTTTTGAAAGATTTCCATGCAATTAGTTTTTCTATAAATACCCTGGGGCAGAGAAGATTTTCCAAAAAAAAAATGCATTTTCACCATTTCCCCCAACATGAACCCCTCATCCTGGGGTCACAAATTTCACAATTTGGAAGAGACATCTTAGATCATCATAACCATGCACTTAGTTTATCTGCTAAATACCCAGGAGCAGAGAAAATTTTCAAAGAATCTATGCAATTTCACTAAATAATCAATAGGGCCCCTCCCTAACACCAGAACCCCTAACCCAAGGGCCAAGATATTTACAATTTTGAAAGAGTTGTCCTTGCTCATTATAACTATATACTTGGTTTATCTGCTAAATAACCAGAGGGCAGAAAAGGAGATTTCAAAGAAATAATGCACTTTCACTATATAATCAATAGAGCTCCGTCCTACAATGTAACACCAGAACCCCTGAACCAGGGGCCAAGATATCACAATTTTGAAGAGGTACCCTTGCTCATCATAACTATATATAGGTTTATCTGCTATATACCTAGGAGCAGAGAAGATTTTCAAAGAAATAAGCACTTTCAGCCAATATTCAATAGCCCCCCCCCCCCCCCCAGCAGGACCCCACACCCTGGGGCCACAAATTTCACAGTTCTGGAGGAGGCACCCTTGATCATCATAACCATGCACCTAGTTTATCTTCTTTATATACAGGGGCAGAGAAGATATTCAAAGAATTTATGCTTTTCAATATGTGATCAATAGACACCCACCATAACACCAGAACCCTTAACCCAGGGGCCAAGATATTCACAATTTTGGAAGATATGCCCTTGCTTATCATAACTATATATTCGGTTTATCTGCTTAATACCTAGGAGCATAGAAGATGATTTTCAAAGAAATAATGCACTTTCACTATATAATCAATAGCACAACACCCCCCCCCCTCCCCTTCACAGGACCCCACACCCTGAGGCCACAAATTTCACAATTTTGAAGAGACACCCTTGATTATTATAACCATGCATTTAGTTTGTTTGTTTAATACCCAGAGCAGAGGAGAAGATTTTTTTAAAAAAATAATGCATTTTCCCTATATAATCAATAGAGCCCCACCCTAGCACCAGAACCCCTGATTCTCGGGCGATGAATTTCATAATGTTGTGAGAAGGCTCAATGCTTATTACAATCAAGCCAACAGTTTGACTGCTTGATGTCCAGGAGCAAAGAATATGTTTTTTAAAGATATTGCACAAATTTTAGTGGTTTTTTTGGGCCCCACCCCTCAGGCCCAAGGGAGAGATCATGAAACTCACAATTTTTGTTCCCCTTTATGCTATATGCCAAAATTGGTTGAAATTGGTTGAGCGGTTTCAGAGAAGAAGCTGAAAATGTTCCAATGTTAACGCACATCGCACGACGCACGACTAACAATGCACGAGGACGGACAAAAACAGAGAGAAATAGGTGACGGCATCAATGAATGAAATGAACATGTAAATAAATTTCAGACCATGCATGCAGAGATTATGAGAAATGAAATTCCTGCATGCATGCAAAATTTCATGGAAAATTTATCAGATTTCAAATATAATTGAATGTACATCTTTTGAGGAACAAGAAAAATTCAATACTTAATCTAAAACAGAGAAAATTGGTAATTGTTTAGAATTTTACAGAAAAATGGCATAATATCCAACTTCCATAAACTTCATAACTAGGGGTATTTTGCCATCCAACAAGATTATATTGGTCTCATAATCAAGCGGAGAGTTTTACAGTGTATATAAATGAAACTCAATTAAGTTTTCCATATTCTTTAGTCATTTTTGCAACCAAAGAGTTATGATTATTTGTCTCTATCAATTTAATGCTAAGTGTCTTCAAGATAATTGTAATATGAGGTTTGAAGATGTAAGTAAACTATGTTCAATTTAAAACAAAGAGACCGAAGGTCAACAATACAAATGGGTATGTGTTGATCTTTAAGCCATTTCATATTAATTCAATCAATATGCATTAAGTTTATTTTTTAGCCAACAGTCATGCTTGAAGATGTAAAACTATGAAAATATGCCAAATTTGAAATTGCACAGTAAAAATAATCTTTGAATATTTTGTTCTTCTGGAATTCTTGATCATGAGAAGGAAAAAAGATTCTGGGATTTTAATGAGGTATATGTATATACTGTATAGATTAATTTCACGGGTTGAAATTTTCACGTCTGTTATTAAATGCAAAGTTACTCTTGATGAATTCATATTAGAGACCTGATATTTGCACATATTTATAAGGAGTCTTCATTCTTCATGTACAGTAAAGGTCAAGGTCATATTAAGAGGTCAAAGGTCAAACATTCTAATGTCATCTACTGATTCTTTTAATTTTTTCTGAATTTTTTTTTCTTAAATTGCCAAACTTTCTGAAACCATAGGTTCAATTTCCCTCATTTTGACACATTATAAATTTATAATCTGGGTTCCGTTTTAATCCTTCTGTTGATTTTTTGTAAAAGTTGAATTACACATGTTCTTGTAGCATATTTACAAGAGAACTTGTGATTCCTGAGCTATGTTTGTTCTATTTTACATTACATTGTACTCAAATATATAGGTATAAATATATTTCATTGAATTTTATTACAAAAAAGTTTCCTTTATAAACAGCATCACACAAATGGTTATTTTTTACATAATGCACATTCTCAAGTCCAGTGTCTGATTTCACAATCTTCTTACAGGGGCATGATTGGTCATATATCAAATTATGTGTGCAAAAGATGTGTAGTTCAATTTTTTTTCTTATTATAAATATAGATTTTGTATCCCAGAACAAAATAACAAACTTTCAAAAAAATTGAATTTGAGGGAAAATTTGGCCTTTCATAACCTTGAGTAAAGCGTGATAATTAAAATAATTGACAAATGCCACTCGTAATTACTGAATAACTATGTATTGTACATATATAAATATACACATATCGTAGTATATACTCAAATTTCAAAAAAAGTTGAAAACTGTTTCATGAAATCAAAGATTTATTAACTCCAAGAATATAACAAATATTTTCACTGAGAGTTATTTCCCCCCATACAGTTATCAGAATGCTGTCAATGCAACTCAGATTCTGTTGGTATTTTCGGTACAAATCAAAGTTTTTCTATTGTGAAGTAAAATTCTGTAAACTCCCATCTCATCATAAGCGTTCTCCCTTTGAAAGCAGAAGTTTAGATTTGTTCCGTCTGTATTTGAATGAATTTCCCATCCTTTTTCTATGGAAAGCATGGGCTTCCTCCAACATTGGGGGTCTTTGGTAAATCCCAAGAGCACCTGGGGTGTACACTCTCAGTGTGACATCAATGTCTATCTCAAATCCCCGTGACATTCCAATCACTGACACCCAACCTGTAAAAATGTTTTTGATGGCATAAATAATTTGTGAATTTTAATATCTCTCTATGTCTATATCATCTAATACTTTCCAAAAATGATATCACTATTTATCAAAATAAAATTTATCGTATGAATGATTTTTGTTGTTTTCATCTATTTAAAAACAATTCTTACTATAAAACTATGTAACCAAAGCATGCTTAGATATTGAAGTTTCGAAGAAATTAGTCAAAATGTCTGATACATTAGATTCTATTCCGTAATGTCATAATTTCACAATCGAGAAGCAACACTTGCAAAATAAAATTACTTGCTTTTATTTTTTATATTTCTGAAATACATGTAAAATTTCTAGATCAAAAATAGATACACAAATTCATATTCTTGCAATAGACAAATTTCACATTCTTTTGTTATCTCCTGTTGCCGATGTAAAACTCACTTTTCTCACTATATCCTTTGTAACTTACCTGTAAATATTTTCAACCTTCAAACTATATCAAACAATTTTGATTTGTCTCTGTATTGCCATAGTATGGGGCAACATAAAAAACATAATGAACATATTCCTTCAGATTTCATTTGAAAGACATTGCCCCATAAATTTGGTAATGTTTTAGAGGGAAAAAAGTGTCTTACGCCGGTTGACCCCAGATTGACCCCGCTATGGGAAATAACTTTTGTAAACGTGAAAGTCATTATTTTGATGTTACAAGTCATTTCAGTAAATTAAGTACTTGCAAAAAATAAGGAACTCACAATAGGCACTGTCCATTCTAAAGACATTGCCCTTATTGGACATGGAGATCATGATTTATAAAGTACGAGAAATTCTTAAACTGTCCAATCTGTGAGAGAACAAAATAACCTTCAGCATATGGCCCATACCTAGTTCTTTCTCTCATACAGTGGACAGTTTCCAGCTGTTTCAGTTTCAAGTTTCTTCTTTACAGACTTTTCACTGTTTAAATAAGTTTACTGTAATGTCGAGAAGCAACATCATTCATAAATCTTGCATACTGAACTTATATTTTACATTACAAACCTAAGGAGGAGAGTTGTATGTCAAGGGCAGCCAATTTCTGAGGGTGGTCCTGGAGGTGGATCCGAATATCTTCACTCTTCAGTGGTGGAAGCTTTGCTAGCCTTAATTCATCACCAAGAGGAACCTGCAACAAAACAGTTCTGAATATGACATATGCATGCATAGCAGAAGTTGATCCATTTGAGGAATACATTATAAAAGTTGCATTCAACAATCATTTATTTTTAGCAAATGTTATTCAGATTATTACCAGTAGTTAGTTAAAGACATCAATGATCAATTATACAATTCCTTCCCTTTCTACATCCCAACACTGAAATGCTACCTGGCTTGATTAATAATAAAATTCCTCCTCATTCTCCTAACAGTTTTTTGATTGAAAAACTCTCACATCCTTCCTAGTGAAAATTATGCTCGATTCTGAATCTCTGAGATACCTACTCCAAGTACATCTGTCCCAATGTTGTTGCAGTAGAACTCTTCTGCTTCATGACTAGGCATCACATACACAGGAAGCTTAGAATTGATAAAAATCACCAACATCACATCCTGGTTCCCCTGTAACCAAACAAAATGTTAATGTTCAAATTATTTGGAAAATTTTTCCTTTGAAAATAAATCATGAATTGTATTTTGAAAAAGTGTACAAACATTAATTGTTTCCTCAGATTCCCAAATAATTTTTTTTTTTTTGGCACTGATATTACCTTATATGAAAAATACCATAATTTATTAAAAAAAAAAAAAAATTAACATTTTCAGAAAAGACATCTAGAAAAAAAATCACTGTTTTGTAGTATCAAAATGATTTGCTAATTTGCATTTTGTACCTCTACATAGTCAATCCTTCCTAATCCAGTGATGAAAACAGTATGGTCCAGCTTCAGTAAATAACAATGGGGAACAATCTTACGAGTAGGTATGATGAGCTTCAGTTCCTCAGGTGTCAGCTCTGTGTGGATCTACAACAATCAGCAGCATTTCCTCTAAGTCTGAGTGATTATTCCCAAACTTTATATACAGTACAACTTGTCTAATCAAGACACCACTGGTTCCAAAGAAATTGATAGGATTATACAATATTCCACATTAGACACCATTTAAAACAATTCCAATCACTGAAAAGGACTTAAAGTTTTGTTCACAATAGCAGGAAGCTGCGCAATATGAGATCAAAAGCACAGATGCATGTTAGAGCTTCTACACCTCACTTATTCAATGCAATAAAAATTTAATCATGGTGACCACAGAGTTTAACCATGGAGGGCCGCCATGGTTAAACCCCTTTGTGGAGAACCCTGAACAATTCCTTTATTTTTATACTGTGTAATAAGTAGTGGTGTAACAATACAGCTGACACGTTATCATGATATACTGTAAAATTCATAAATAATATCATGATATGTACTGTAGTATATCATCTTCACAATTTTATAGTAACAGGAAAGGAGAAAATGCATGGCCGGACCGGGAATCGAACCCGGGACCCCTGCATCACTAGTCAGGTGCTCTACCAACTGAGAAATTGTGTCTCTTTCCTGAAATCGGTAACCATCTAAGTTTTAAATGAAATTTAACTAAAACAAGAGGCCCAGGGGCCACATCGCTCACCTGAGCACTATGGCTAGGAAAAAGCAGAAATCAGTTCAGTCTTGAAAGGTTGAAAAGTTTAAATATAAAAGTTGTTCGGGGGGGGGGGGGGGGGGGGGGTCATGAATTGAACAAATTTGAATCTACATTATCTGAGGATGCTTCCATTTAAATATGACCAATCATGGCTTTGCTGTTCTTGAGTAGAAGATTTTTAAATATTTAACCTATGTATTCCTATGTAAAACTTTGATCACCCATTGTGGCCCCACCCGACCTCCAGAGGTCATGTTTGAACAAACTTGAATGTACACTATCTAAGAATGCTTCCATATAAATATGACCAATCATGGCTTTGCTGTTCTTAAGAAACAGTTTTTTTTTAAGATTTTTACTATGTGTCCTACGTAAAAAAAAACCCGGGGGTCATGATTTGAACAAACTTGAATCTACACTATCTGAGGATGCTACCATATAAATATGACCAATCATGGCTTTGCTGTTCTTGAGAAGAAGATTTTTCAAGATTTTTCCTATATATTCCTATGTAAAACTTTGATCGCCCATTGTGGCCCCACCTGACCCCCGGGGGTCATGATTTGAACAAATTTGAATCTACACTATCTGAGGATGCTACCATATAAATATGACCAATCATGGCTTTGCTGTTCTTGAGAAGAAGATTTTTCAAGATTTTTCCTATATATTCCTATGTAAAACTTTGATCGCCCATTGTGGCCCCACCCGACCCCCAGGGGTCATGATTTGAACAAACTTGAATCTAAACTATCTGAGGATGCTACCATATAAATATGACCAATCATGGCTTTGCTGTTCTTGAGAAGAAGATTTTTCAAGATTTTTCCTATATATTCCTATGTTAAACTTTGATCGCCCATTGTGGCCCCACCTGACCCCCGGGGGTCATGATTTGAACAAACTTGAATCTTCGCTACCTGAGGATGCTACCATATAAATATGACCAATCATGGCTTTGCTGTTCTTGAGAAGAAGATTTTTCCTATATATTCCTATGTAAAACTTTGATCGCCCATTGTGGCCCCACCCGACCTCCGGGGGTCATGATTTGAACAAATTTGAATCTACACTACCTGAGGATGCTTCCACATAAGTTTCATATTTTCAAGCACAGTGGTTCTTGAGAAGAAGATTTTTTAATGATGCCATTAATTTTTCACGAATTCTTAATTATCTCCCCTTGGAAGAAGGCGTGGCCCTTCATTTGAACAAACTTGAATTCCCTTTACCCAAGGATACTTTGTGGCAAGTTTGGTTGAAATTGGCCCAGTGGTTCTGGAGAAGAAGTCGAAAATGTGAAAAGTTTACAGACGGACAGACAGACAGACGGACAGACGGACTACAGACAAAATGTGATCAGAAAAGCTCACTTGAGCCTTCGGCTCAGGTGAGCTAAAAAGATAATACTCATCAGATGTACCTTTGTAAACAACTCATACAGCTCACACAAACATTTCTCTCATCTTATAGTGAATTTGTGCAGCACCATAAATGTAAATTGTAAAGCTACTACATTTATTTCATAAGAATGTATCAAAAATGAATTTAAAATACTGAAAATCTGATGCATCAGGATATGCAAGTACATTTTTCATACCATCTTAAGATACAATTTTTTGTGTATTGCAGTATATCATTATACCCCTACTAATAAGTATTATACAAGGGGTTATCAAAGAGTTTGTGGACTAGCACCAAAAATTTAAAACTGCTTTAGGTACATCAATGAATTTCAACACATTTAGTTTGCATCACTTTTTCTATCTATAGAATAAACCATAAATCATAAGTTTTATTTTTTTTTTATAAATTGTTAATGCTTTTGTAAGCAATGGTATGCCGAGGCAGCACAACCTCAAATATGATGTTTTTTCTACTTGAGTGTAATTGAGAAAGACTCTTTTCATATGGGCATTTGTCATCTAAAAATCCTATTAATTCAGGCATGTGGTATGACACAATTGTTCTGTAAAATTTGCAATTTTTACCTCATTCAGTAAGTTCTATGTAATTTTATCGTAAATTTTGTATGGGATGTCCAAACAATTAAGGGCTTGAAAATGACATCAAAAAGGGGGAGGGATTTCTTTTTCCAACACTCTATAAAGTTTTGCACCTGAAAAAACTGGTATAGACCTAGGGAATGTTTAAACAGGCTACAGAAAATAAAATGCATCCAAAGTTCTTGTTTTTAAATGCAAAAAAAAGATTTAGAGAGATGAAAGATGCACAGTTAATATCGATTTGTAGTCAGGATGTCAAAAGTCAGTCACGTCAAAAAGTGATGTTGATCATGTGTGGTAGAAATTGATCTCCAACAAACTAAGTATTCTGGCAGAAATTGATCTCCAACAAACTAAGTATTCTGGCATAATCAAAAGAGGATCTTTCCCTATGTATAGATCTAATTTACAATACTATATGCATTGAAAGCTCTGTTCATGACATTGTAAAGTCATATAAACAAGACAGGCTTAAGTCCTTACTTAACTACAGGTTATCTCATCAAGATAAGTGTACGAGGTAGAGAGAGCTGACATTGAGAAACACTGACATTGTCGGACGTCATGAAACTAAACGGCAAAAGCGCTGGATGATCATATAATGCCTTTTTTATTTTAGAATAATTTGGCAAATTATCAACGTATCAAGCTAAAATTTTCAACATTTCTTAAAACTTTTGTTGTTTTATGTTCCTTATAAATTTTGTAAACACAGACTACATAGTATTAATTTTAGCACATCAGTCCACGAACTCTTTGATAACCCCTCGTATATGAAACAAAAGTTTTAATTATTTCATCGAAAAATTATCTTACCTGATTGTCACACAAAAGGCCAGGAGTATCGCACAAGAATCTAGAGTCTTTATAATCCCTCTCATCATACTTCATTGGAGTTTCCATGATGAACTCTTTCCCATCATTGGTTCGTACTTTGTCCTCTTTGTATTCATACGCCATGAGATTAAATCCTGAGTACAGAGCCCTTTTTTCTGCATCGTTTGTAAAATCTGTTTTTTCTACTTTTCCTTAAAGTAATAAAACTTATTGTGTGAAATTGTGAATGCCAAAATAAATAATGCACAAGCAGTAATTGAAGAAATTTTGTCTTTGCAACTTCTGTTTTGCCTTTGGAATAATTAAATACCATATACAGCAGAGCATCCTTACACATTAATGTGGTGCATATACATGTATCTTTATTTCACCATGTTCACACATATACATGTACACTGCAGGCTTATGCAGTTCCCCACAATATTAATTATATTTCATATACATTTGCATATTTCATTTTGGAAGTAATCTGTCCTAATCAGCATATTTGAATTTCCAATCAGCAATCCTGGCATTGCTTCAAACTTAAGATGTTTAACATCAGTAGTGACTGTTCCTTCACCAAATGCCAGTGCTAGTAGTGAAAGTCACGGGTCTTTTGGCTGAGACCTTAAAAAACCGAGGTCCCGTGTCACAGTAGTCATTCACTGTCATTGGCATGATAAAGATCCCTCACTGCTTTGGCCATAAGCACCATGCATAGGTCAAAATTTTTAGCACTTCACCTAAAGGAGGTCAATCAGGCCATGCCTCTACATGTGAGAAAAATTTTTGAATGGGATGTAAAAAAAAAACAAAAAAAAAAAAAAAAAACATACAAGCAATGAATTCAATCTGCTGGGATTGCCGAGTCTAAAAAATTTTTCATCAGAGCTATTAATTTTTTCCAAAAATTTATTGAATACTGGATTAATTTTAAAATATTCTAAATGTGTTTATTTATAACTGATGATGTCATTACCAGTAGAGTGGTTATAACTTATGATGTCATTACCATGTAGGGTGATTATAACTGATGATGTCATTACCAGTAGAGTGGTTATAATTTATGATGTCATTACCAGTAGAGTGGTTATAACTGATGATGTCATTACCATGTAGGGTGATTATAACTGATGATGTCATTACCATGTAGAGTGGTTATAACTGATGATATCTTTACCATGTAGAGTGGTTATAACTGATGATGTCATTACCATGTAGAGTGGTTATAACTTATGATGTCATAACCATGAAGAGTGGTTATAACTAATGATATCTTTACCATGTAGAATGGTTATAATTTATGATGTCATTACCATGTAGAGTGATTATAACTGATGATGTTCTTACAATGTAGAGTGGTTATAATTGATGATATCATTACCATGTACAGTAATTTTAACTGAGTGATGATGTCATTTCCATGTAAATTGGTTATAACTGATGATGTCAATACCGTGTAGACTGGATATAAATGACATTATTTTACTTTCATGTTAAATACTAAAATCTGATCGGTTTAGACGCATTTAACAATCTGTAATGTTACCCTCAGCGTTAGCAACACAGTTGACAACGGCGTACGGTTCACCGCTGAATTCTCAAAAAGTCAGTTGTACGTTTGAAAGAAGCCAAATAAATGACGTCAATAAAAGCTTGCGTCCGATGTAGCTTACTTGAAAACAACAAACGACAGACGAAACATCCTTGCGAGTGCAAACTTTACATGATAAAGGACTTTTTGAGTAGTTAGTGGAGTGGTTATAAATGATGATGTTATTACCATGTAGAGTGGTTATAAATGATGATGTTAATACCATGTAGAGTGGTTATAACTGATGATGCTATTACCATGTAAAGTGGTTATAACTGATGATGCTACTAATTTCTTTTGTTTTTTGATCTCCTCTTTCATCTTCTTGTGTCGAAGAATCTCTTTTACTTGAGTTTCCAAAAGTCTTTTTTGTCTCATTTTCATCAACCAGTTTGTTTTAGAATTCATGATGGGAAACTTCAGAATGTTGATAGTTGTTCCTGAAATAGAAATATATATTATATATTCATTTCAATCAATAAAAAATTTAAAATATTTGGCTTCATTTAATTAATCTTTGGGTTTTTTTAAATAAATTTCTCCATTTCTCCTATTTCATTGTTGTATGCAACTTCAAAGTAATATTTCATCAGAGCTTTGTTTGTTTCTTCTTTTTTTCCATTTCCTTTTTTAAGGTTGGGGATGGGGGTAGGGGTGGGTCAAAAAATGGAAGCATTCCCATCATTAATCTTATTGGCACTGATTCCTTCATAATAAAATAAATTGGATATATGACAACTTGCAAACAATCATGGTATGATTTTATACCTGGCCACACAGACACAGTGGCTTTGGGGATGACATCCCTGACTTTATAGTAACAGTAGTCTGAATGAAGAAAACTGTTGTACAGAGTAGACTTTCCACTGTTAGCAGTGCCAATCATGTACACATTACCTGCAGATAGAAAACAAGCAATTTAAGTAATATCAACTTTTTTAACAACTTTATGATTACTGACCATAACCAGTAGTAATTTTCTAATGCCCTCTATAATAATGTTGGAAAAAATAACTGAAGTTACCCAAATTATACGTATAAAGTGGGTTGGGGCAGTTTACGCTTTATAAACCGCGAAGCGGTTTATAAAAAAGCGTAAACTGTTCCAACCCACTTTATAACATATAAATTGGGTAACTATTAAATTCATTCCTTATAATTTAATTTTCTTTATAACGTATAAATTGGGTAACTATTAAATTCATTCCTTATAATTTAATTTTCTTTATAATGTATAAATTGGGTAACTATTAAATTCATTCCTTATATTAATTTAATTTTCATTCATTTAGTGTAAGAAAAAAAGATGATTGCCCATAAAAAATGACTTTAAATTGTACAAAATTTAAATGTAACGTCAGGAGGATCGATACGTTTTTGTCCCAAGTCATTGTGACTTATGCAACCCAATTTATATGGTATAAAGTAAATTTTTTTATCCAATCAAATGGCGCATTACAATCAGAATTAAATTATTTCAAAGTATTGTTAGTTCAGTTTATGCATTTGGATATACATTATTAGAACTGCATTTTAAATAATTATAATTAACACTGCTTACAATTTTACATTTATCAAAGTTTAAGACAGTTCCTAAGTAAAATTCATAAACCTTGATTGTTATACCATTGTCTAAAAGTTACAACATGGTAAAAAATAATCTTTTTTTGTACTTTCTCAAAAAATCAGACATATGTACGTGTATTTCATTGTTGTGAAGAAATCCTCACCTCTCATACCCCAATTCAGAAGAAGTGATGATATTAATTTTTCTACTCCATATCCCGTTTTTGCACTTATCAAGGAAACCTCTTTCACATTATGTCTATTAAGACCTCTTCTCTTGCAAGCAGAAATGAGAGTTTCTTCTACAGAGTCTAAATAATCAGGCTGATCCTGAGGAATTATATCGACTTTGTTTCCTATCACGTAAATAGGCGTCCTTTCAGTTAACATCTGTGAGAAAATGTCCGGAATGCTGTTTTCGATATCAAACAAATCAATCACTAACAACACCAAACATCTTTCAGAGCAGATCTTTCTCATTATTTCGAGAACCTTTTCATCACTTGCTCTAATGTTGAACATCATACCTTGATGCTGCATTTTGTGACATTTTTGACATTTGGATTCTTTTAATTCTTCCACTGATAAATCTTTGAACACCTCACTTGGCATGTAACCTGGTACCATCACATCCTGACAGTGGAGTAAGGCACCGCAACCCCCACAGTGAACACTGCTCACTTTAATGGACTTGTCTGGTGTTCCAGTTAAGTAATTCTTTTTTGCAATTTCTTGATTTCCAATTTTCTCAGAATCTGAATCTATCTCTTGCCTTACCACATTCAAATCCCTCGTTAATTCACTTATTTTCTTATTAAGCTCTGAAATAGTTTCAAAATGTGATGCTCGTTCGCTTTCTGATTCATTCGAGACAAAAGAGTTAAAACTCATATCAACAATAGCCGGTTTAACAGTTGCTTCATTATTAGTATGGTTTACAACATAACTTTTCTTTCTTCTATACTTCGTATGAAAAAATCTCTTGGAATAGGTCAAAGGGAATAGCTTCTCTATGTTAAAGCGAATAACAAACGGTAATGACGAAGGTTTTGTTTGTAATAGCTGTCTGCAAAACATGTTTGTTACATGTACCAAAGTTTTCTTCTGCAAAACATGTTTTTATCAGCCTGAAAAAATACTCTGCGTTGATTCAGCTTTTTTCTTTACTACTGCAAAGATTATCTTTTACAAACGCACAAAAGATAATGATTTAGCATTGGGTAAATGTAGTGCACTAGAGGATTCGATCTTTTTTTTTTCTTAATGATTATAGAATTAATTTTTAATTTGATATACAGTATAAAACTTTTAAATTTCTGTTTACAATACTCTTGTCTAATTTATTAGATAAAGGATTCTATATACCAAAAATCTAAGAAAGCTTCAATTTCTAAATGCCGAAACCCGAAACCTCGAGTGTTTTTACCGGACCGTAAGAAGCGGGGCACGGGAAGGCCTATTCTCTTTACAGAAGTGGACAGGCTTTCGCCTACATCCACTTCTCTTCGCAAGCCTTCATGTTTTGATTCTGGAAAACTATTCTCTTTAGAGAAGTGGACAGGCTTTCGCCTAAAAGCCTGTCCACTTCTCTAAAGAGAATAGGGGAGGCCGTATAATTATTTATTTTACCGATATATAGTTTTAAACAAAGCTACTTTATTGATGTGTCCTTTCAATTATAAATTGGCTTGTCAAGGAATTTTTGTTTGGTTGTCCAAATAAAAATGTTTGGTTATGCAACCCCACCCCACCCCACCCCCAATAATATTGCTTCCTACGGGCCTGGCTTAGACAGGACCAAGTGATAATCACGTCTGTACAGTAGGAAAGTAAATTTTCATTGAGGGGAAGGAGGTGGGATAGCCATGGGGGTACTGTAAATCACTTTTTATTCAAGAGAACTTTATTTTCGCGTAATTACGCGGGATAGACCATCTCTATTCAAATATTTTGTTCTCGCAAATATTTTTATAAGTATAGATTTTATACAGTATTACCCAGAATTCGTGAAAATCTTGTACCGCTTATAAGTACCAAGTATCTATCTCGCAAAAATAAGGTCTCACAAAAATATGTTGATTTACAGTACATCATAAATTCTGAGGTTCGTTGTTAAAAAATATCTGTGCGCGCACGATTATCGGTCACAGGTGGATCAACAGGGAAAATTACATTTGAAAATGATTTTTTTAACCTTCCGTGTCGAATATTTTGTTATACATGTATATTCTTTATAAAAGAACCCTTATGTCGAGGTTCACTTATATCACTCCAAAACCTGCGAGATTTTACCATCTGCATCAGTTCTAAACAAAATTGATATACATGTACTGCAGTAATCAATAGCAAAATTGTTTTATGCCTCAGTTCTTGGATTTTATAAAGACATATCTTTTGATACTGAAGTCAATGTAAAGAACATGGAGACACATTTCTGTATTAGTTGTGTGATGTAACTCTTGACGGAATTTGAGAAGATGAACCAATTGCAAAATAAGGGAAAGTTATACAGAAGGTCAGTGTCAGAAATTTTTCACGTGTGCAACAGTGTATGAAGTTTGATCAAGGTTTCTTGAACAGTTCCTATGAAAATGAGGTGTAAGTAGTAAATAAGGAAATGAGAGGTCATGGTCGTATAAAAGGTAATGTACAAATTAGGGTCGTTGATGTACGTACTTGGGTATGAAGTTGTTTCTTGGAAACTAAGGTAAATGCAGAATGAGATAGAAAAAAGTAAGGTCAAGGTCATTTGGAAGGACACGGTAATGGAATTATGTCACAATTGAATATCTCTCATCAATGTGAACCTTGGTTAAAAGTACATGTACTATAAAAATAAACTAAAATTTCTTTGGAATTGGGTAATCGCAAAGTGGGACAGGCGGACGGAAATCAGACATGGCAAACACAGGTACTATATAGCCCTGCCTCTAACGTCTTATTTCGAAAAGTTGACTTAAGATAAAATGATCAGGGATTGCAAGAAAGTTGCAAGACGATGTGTTGTATCTTGCCCTTTCCGTTAGATGAGTTGCAGATAATTCAGAATTAATCTAGCTGATTCCAAAGAGGCATCGTTCGGAAATAAAGGCAATAAGGATGCACTTTTGCAAGCATTTTTTGCAAAACAAAACATCAACGCCAATCATTTTAATTATTCATTCCTAAATTTACTGTTCAAGAAACACAGAAGCATCAAGAGTGAGAAGGAACTTCAAAGGGCGACGGAATGAAATATTCAGCGCTTTCGTAATTACGACATAAAAAGTGAAATGGTAGATTTTCGATACCTAATTAAAAACATCGATGAATCCAAGTCAGAGTAGAATTTACTCACGGCTCAGGCTAGAGGAATAATGAAGTGACTTTCCATTCCTTGCTATCATCATGCATAAACTTTCCCGAAAAAAATGTATGTATATATAATGCAAACAAATAAATAAATGAATGGATGAATAAATAAATAAGATAAATAAATAAAATAGTAATAAATAAATAAAATCTTTTAAAAAATTATTTTTTTAAATGTCCTGTATACCAAAATATAACAAAATAATCAAGTTAATTCTAGGAATTTATCTCCCCAGCTTAAGGGCTGCAGTTTATTTGAGATATTATTTAGAAACTATTCATCAATTTTTTTGTTACTTCAAGCTCCGTGATCGGAAGGTCGTGTGTTCGAATCACGGCCGCGACTGACCTAAGTTGATAAAAAATAGGTATAGCAACTGTTCTTTCGCAAACCGCTCGGCACTTTGAAGTGAAAGTTGCGGGTCCTTTGGATGAGACCCTAAAATAGGTAGGCGTTGGCACGATAGAGAATCCTCACTGCTCAATGGTCCTGAATGCCGAGGAAAGGTCTAAATTTGAAGCCCTTCACCGGTATATAGTGACGTCTCTCTATGAGTGAAAAATTCTCGAACGGGACGTAAAACAACATACAATCAATCAATCAAAATTATCCAATGAGGTCATATTTTCAATTTTAGACAGTATTAAAGTGAATTAATCCGAGAATCATTTTAAACCAAATATGAATTTATGACCTTGACCTTTGACCTTTTGGTCTCAAAATTAATAGAGGTCTTTCCAAAATTAGAAAGAGTATTCACTGTAAGTTTCATTTCAGATTTAAGGTAAAAAAAAAAAAAAAAAAAAAGAACTAAACGTTCGAAGGTCATTCAAAAAACATGTAAACAATATTGCTCTTCATCATATTATCAAATATAAAAAACATTTATTTTTCGACTTGTATCAAATACAAATCATTTTATGCATATTTAAATTTGTGACTAATTTATTTTTGACCTTAGAATAATAAAGGTCTTCTTTAAGTCAAAGGGAGTTTGGATATGAAATTTCATCGCAAAAGCTATTATATTTTCAGAGCTATCATCTGGAAACTAGTTAGTGTACTATAATTTCATAACCAATATGAATGTTTGCCCTTGACCTTTGACCCTTTGACCTCAAAATGAATAGGGGGTTTTCTTAAGTAAGAAAAAAGTATCATTTGAACGTTCATTTCAAAAGCTCCAAAAGAACTAAACTTAACATCTAGAAATAAATCATTTTAAGCAATACAATGTTAATTCATTTGACCTTTGAAATTTTGATATTTAAGATCATGCAAGAGGGGGGTCTTTTGAAGTCATAAGGAGTTTCACGTATGATATTTTAATGCAAAAGCTAAAGTAGTTTCGGGGATTATCAGATATATTTCATCCGGATTCGGAGATTATCAGATATATTTCATCCGTAAACTATAGTTTACTATTTCATAACAAAATTTAATTTACTTGATTTCTTTTTTACCTTTAAATCAAGTCTTCAAGTCATTGGGAGTTCTGATTTAAAATTTCAGAGCAAAATCGTTCGATCGACTGGAAACGAATATGTTACAGACAGAGAGGGTGACGAATGACGGACAGCTGTGCGGACGGACATACAGTGCCTAATGAATACCCCCCCCCCCACTCCCGCCTTTAGCGAAAGTGGGAGGGACAATAAATATTTTACATAAATTCCTCAAAATCCTATATGTTCTTTCACAAATATCATGATTTTGCCATGGTGATCATCAATAAGCTTTTTGGGAAATAAATTTCGAACAATTATACTTGAAATGGTATGACAAAGATAATGCTCCAATTAAAGGTTGATTATTTGAGGAGATGACATCGGTATGGCGGCTTTTAAGCATTTGTATCGAGAACAAATCGAAAACTGCCCTATAGAAAGTTTCGCGTCGAAGATCATATAACCTTTGAGTGATAAGTACACGAGGATTGGAGAATAGACCTCTCTCGACCTCTCTCGACCTCTCGTTACTTACAATGTACATGTAGGTACATATTGATAAATATGTTACATTAGAAGTTTAAGCTGTTATCCTGGTCCGTCCGTCTGTCCGTCCGTCTGTGGTGGTTTTATATTTACTCTCGCTATCTTATAACACGCTAGGGAGTACGTTTTATATAACACTCTTCATGAAGGGAAGGAAAATTTCGAGTTTGTCGCACTTTTGATAAGTTTTTTTTCGCACTATGAAAATATATCCTTTGATTTTGTTTTCACGATGTGAAAAATATCGCTTTTATTCCATTGATAAATCAATGTTTATTATAATAATATAATATTTGATAATACAGTATTTCACTGTTGAAAATGTAATAAAGAACTGTTCTTTGATGTAGGTAAAAAACTACGACAAATGAAAATGAAAAAAAAATCCAGTAAACAAAAAACAGGTATATAAGCAAAGAAGACAGTAACTCATCCTCGCAAGCCAGAGGTCCTGAGCCAATATTTTTCAATATAAGTTAACGTGTCTAAAAAAAATCTTATAAAGTTGGGGTATCACCATCAATATTTGTACAGTGCCTATGTCACCAACGACCTTTCACGTTCCATACAGATATTTAAAATAATAATAATCAGCTAGGGAAGCTAGTGACCAATGATTTTACGACAAAAACAATTTTCTTGTTTGCATATGAAGCTTTATATTTAATTTTCCTGTCATATAGAAAGCTATATCGATTTTTTTTCAGGTAGATTAAATGTACATTAAATGTAACTTGATTCAAGATAGCTACAAAATTTGTTTTATTTTGATTCTGTCTGTCTGTTTTGAGAATTACGAGGGTGTGTAGTGTATTTTCCAGTCTAATACGTCCTCTGGGGTTAATTTTAAGTGCAGCGTACATGTCGGATTTTGCAGCTTTCCATAGGTGGTGTTTGTGCATCAGTTTGTTTATAAATCTACCAATAATTCAAATATTGCTCTCTTCAATTAGATGAATGATATCATGAATTCCATAAATGAAGCGAAACAATTCTTTAAGAGTTAGCAAATATATTTGTTGGTCTCTTTAAAAGAATTGATGCGCACAAATGATGAGAGCAATAATTGAATTCATGACAATATCTTCAAATGATTCCTGATATCTACAAATATTTAAGATTATGTTAATATCAAAGGCAAACAATTAATTCTCAACGAGCATCTGCAAATGGGCTTCGAATTCGGTGAATACTAAGAGTCATACAGGCCCGTAGGAAGCAATTTCAGTTTGGGGGGGGGGGGGGGCACAGCCATACATTTTCAGTTGAGGGGGCACTATCAACTACCAAAAATTTCTTGATAAGCTAAAAAAAAAAAAAAAAAAAAGGTCATCAGACGTTTTTATTGAGGGGGCACAAGCATATAGTAGCTATGTTTTCTATTGTAATCTATATATCGGCAAAATTATTGGGGGGCACGCCCCCCCCCCCCCACCGGTTCCTACGGCCATGTCATATTTAGAGTGAGGGGGCACAAGCATATAGTAGCTATGTTTTCTATTGTAATCTATATATCGGCAAAATTATTGGGGGGCACGCCCCCCCCCCCGGTTCCTGCGATAGTGCGATGACGCGATAATGCAATGACGATGAAGCGATGACGATTAAGCGATGGTGTGATAGTGCGGTGACGATGATGCGATGGTATGATGAAGCGATAGCGCAATGACGCGATGGTACAATGGCGATGACACGATGGAGTGATGACGATGGTACGATGACACTGGCGCGATGTTCACTATCGCTCCATCGTGTTATCGCACCATCGTCATCGCATTGTCGTGCCATCGCATCATCTTCATCGCACCGTTGCGTCATTGTCATCACACTGTCGTCATCGCGTCATCCACCATCGACCTCACGGTCGATGCTTGATAGTATTACTATGACAGTGAACTACGTAGCCCTATCCGGTTCCTAGTGGCATACCTTAACTGGGTACCTGAGGTGAGCTATGATTTGTCAGCATTTCAACCTAAATTTTATCAATATATAAGTTGCAATTAAAGCCTTAGATTGAAAAATCCTACCCCTTTCTATATGTGTTCAAATATTTCTTTTTTATTTTATTTTTTTTTTAGTTACTTTTAGAGAAATCGAATTTCCTTTAATCTTGTCTGAAATGAGGAGTGGTTTGTTATATACATTTTGCGATGATATACTACAGGGTTTTTTTACGCTATATATTGTTTAACAACTGAAGTAAATGTAAAAGAAAAACTAAACTACCGAGTTTACAAGTAAAAAAAAATGCATTTTTCTCAAATGCCTGGACACCTATAGTTTTTTTTTTTTAAATCGTAAAATATACTTCATTGTTGAATAATTTTTAAATAGAAAATGCATAATCGGTGCTTTTATTCGCGTCTAATTGAAAGAATAACTAAGATGATGACTTTGAAGAAATATGTGTATATATCCACATTTAAAAATGTGAATTCAGTTGGTTTTTTTTTTTTTTTTTTTTTTTTTTTTTTTGTGATTTTCAATTAATAAGAAGATAAGCAATAAGCTGTTTCCTCCATCTTCTAAGATTTTATTCTCGTTTATTGAAATGAATATTCGATTATTTAACCAAATGTTACGCCTTGTATATATATAATTATAGATCTCGATTTCCCTTCTTTACACAGTTACTTCCCCATTTTACCGTGGAAAAATAAAATAGATCAAGGGAACGTGGGAGCAAATTAGTCTTGGGACAAACCAATTATTTCAAAGTGAAACATATTAATCCTATGGTTCCTAAACCAGTGACAATTAGGTAAAATTGCCATCGTTTATCATATATCAGTCCATTGTGTCAATTTGCTCTGGCAGGTTACTGGTGCAGAAAAAATTTCGAGATACCCTGTATCACTTACGAATCTGCGTCTTTAGTCCGTAAAATAGCTCTCATATTGGCTGTTCCGTTAATTGTCGTTAAATGCATATTTTCCCCTCAAGCTGTAAAGCAAATAGGTCATTTTAATTAAACTAGGACACTCAGGTAATTTGAAAAATATGTTTTTGTTTTTATAATAATTTTTTTCCTCTTATATTAGACTGTCAGTATTTTTTCACTCTTTATTTTATGTTTTTCCCGTAGGGAGTTCCGACCAAATTTTTGAAGGCAAAGGTCAAACTTCAACAGCGTGTGTCTCTCATGTCGGATTTGTGTGAAAAGTGATAGAAATAATCCTAATAATTATTTTTAATCAAGGGATTTTACTTAAGATTTAAAGATTTGAATACTTTACCAGTGCATGTGGTGAGTATCTGTAAGATTAATACATACTCAGCCTTAATAGCGATGCTCTACCTTGTTGTTCTCTAGATTTAACACTGTCCCTACACTATTGTATTTTGGGGATAACAGTACTTTGGAATTTCAATGATTATCGATGTGGTTATTAATATTTTCCCCTCCATTTAAACGCATCTTGCTTTGTATTATAAAATTGACAACATGTGTAGCAGGATAGAAAATAAAGAAAGCACAGAGATGAAGTATTTGCACAGCAAGACAGTGTACGTATGATGTGATTCACTCATAAAAGTGTGTCTTCATTCTATAAACTACCCATGTGAAGATGTCCGGGGGTAGGGGTGGGGTGAGTGTGTGGGAGTGATGGAAAGTGCTTGTCACAATATGACAAATTGTCATTGATGCATGTCATGTATAATACTGCACTGTCCAAAACACACCTCAGGGTATAATTAAACAAAAGGATATGAATAAACATATAGTGTATTTAATTAACGTATGTTTTGTGGAGTCAGGTATGTTATTTGTATTGTTGATAATCTGTATCTGCTCTAGATGTATTGACATTAGAAATGTTGACATTGGAAAGCCATGCCTTTTTCTATGAAAGTCACTTGCTTGTCAATAAGTATGGTAATGTTGAGTATATGTTTATATTGAGTATATGTTTTAGAATTGCTATACAAATAATACAATATATTGGTTACAATACATATTCTTCAGAATTTTCTGGATGAGTCTAGCACATCTGAAATGCTGTTGAAAGTATGATCATGTATCATCAGGGACATAACATATATACATGATATATTTAGGTTCTTGATATTGTATGTTCCTTGTATAGACACATTTGAGAATTGTTTCATATTGGGAGGAAGATGATATAATACTCCTGTCTTAAAATAGATGTTCTGAATTCTTTTGTCATGCACACTATCAGTTATTAGGAGTATGTATTTGAATGAATCATGAATGTGTTTAACCATGTTAACATGTTGAAGCTTAAATGCATTAATTAAATAATTAACTCAGAAGTAAATCCAGTAATGCTTTGGTTAATTTTGCTTAGTAGGAAAAATCTGCATATTTCACCTCAAAATGGGTTTTTTTCTGTAAGGGTCTAATTTTCTGTATCATTGAGTACTAGCTGGTGGAAAGTAATTTGTTGTTTTAGAGAAGCCACTTAGTTGGAATAAGTAGCTCTGTCAGTTCTAGAAGTGTTTAGCAGCACTGTAGATGCTTCTCTTCCTACTAGCCATGAGGAGAAAACCCTGTGTATGGTGTGGAGGAAATCTCACCTCTTCTGACAAGAGGGGGGTTTAGTTTAGATGCGGTGGCAACACAAGTCAAGTGACCCAGAAGTGTGTGTGGTTTTTAACCTCTCTCTGCCAGCAGCTTGATTGAGGTTTATTTAAATTTTCAGGCCATTCACAGTTGTGGCAGGGGGAAAAAAATCGAGAGAATCGAGGTGCAGGGGAGTAAACTGGAAGATTTAACTTTTACTACGTTTAGTTCCATGTGCTTTTGCCTTTTAACTTTTGAGGAAGATTTAGAAGTTAACACTGAACTATGAAGTTGTACAGATAAGGCAGTCATAATGTATACAATGATGTATAAAGAGTGGCACATTTAAGTCAGGTGTTTTTTAGGGTCTGTAGGGGGGCTGAAATAAGGCCCCATTCCCAGTGCTGAAAAGCAGGTATTTTCCCCAATTTTTGCTTTAAAATTCCCAAAAACTTCAAAGCAGAGAAGCCTCATCATTCATATATCTCCTTCACAGGCCCACAGATTACAAATTTTGCCTAAAAATTGTTAATTAAATCTTTTTTTTTTCAAATTGAAAGCCAATAGGAGTCCCATAATACCTGCTTTATGCACTTGTTTATTCTTTTTTCAAAACTTCTTTGGATAAAATGTTTTCTCAATTCCAAGAAAATATCACTATTTTTTCCCAATTGGAAAGGCCCAGGCCCTTGAATTCAAGACCTAAAAAAAAACCCTGAAAGTGAGCATGTCTCCTAATAAATAGACACAATACCAAGACAGTCTGCATGTATGTATAGTTATTAAAAGAGAGTTAGGGGGTAGCTAAATTAACAGTGATTAAGTATTACTGTTAAAAAAAAAAGTTTTTCTTCAGTGGAACATTTTGGTTGTTGACTAATAATATCAGAGATGGTTGGACCCAGAAGTACAAAAGTGTGATTTTTACAGAAGAGCATCTGTGTACACATTCTTGAACAACTTGCATTCATGTACTCACGGCTAACTTGAACAACTTCTGAACATGTATGTACGTAGTACTTACTGTTCGAGAATTTTTTTTTTACAATAAGTAGAAGTGATAATACGGCCTTAAATCCTCATTTTTCCTGGTTTACTTAGAACAGTAAATGGTTAGAGCAGCATAACTAGCAATGTAAAGGTTACTCTCTGTAATTAAGTTTACTACATAAAATTTATGATAGGCTTTTTATGGTGGATAATGGGATGGCAATTAAAACACCATCATCGTTTGTCCTTGGGGAAATTTAAAGTATGCTGGGAGTGGGAGAGAGGGGGTGATAAATGTTACTGCTTACACATATATATTTGTAACAGAGAGTAGTAAGAATTCATTTGTTCATGAGGGTGAGAGCTTTAAGTGTGTTTCACTAATTGGGAAAGTTTGTCCTGTGTATTGCAGACTAAATGGCGATTCAACTAGAAGAGAAATTGTACTATTTTTCTTTAGTATAATTACTTTGCCTAAATGTACAAGCTTTAGACTTGTGAACACTAGTGTTACTGATCAGAACATGAACATGATACTGACAAAATAATTATTAATTTATACTGATTACTGAAGTATTTAATTTTGTGGATGAAATGTCAAAAATGATGATTTCCCAGAGAGTGCACTTGCTGTTTATTACTGGGCAAGTGCACTATCTACTTCTCTGTAGAGGAAAGGAATAGACTATAACCATAGCCTAGCCAAAATGAGTGCACATGAAATGTGTAAAATGAATTTGATGTATGTAAGTAATTTTTTGGTAGGGGGATGGGGGTGGAGGGTCAGAAATTATATTTTACTCTTAAAAAATACCACGCTTTGGAGTAAAAAAAAAATACTGAGATTTCAGATTGATGTGTGTTGTGTGACAGATTTTGGTTACCCACACTTGGTATGCTGTGACTAAGCTGGTGCCCGCCCCCTATGCCATGATAGCTGTTTCCTTTAGGCTGTTACAATCCTCGTAATCCTCTCAGTGGCTGCTGTGGTCACTCAAGTAGAAAAATTGTTGATGCTCGTAGATAGCTGTGAACAAGTGGACCGAGAAATGTCAATTTCACTCTGATCATTAGCTGTACCTATTAAAAGCTTTTTCTCCCTTCCTTTTAAATTTATCTGTGCATTCTTAAGAAGTGTATCTCTATATGCTTAAATTTTTGTACATTCTTTGTTTATTGGGGTTAGACAGAAGTTTAATTGTTTGGCATAATTTCAGCAGTTGCAACAAAGTAATTGTAGAGTTTCAGTTGGTTCTATTAAAGACCAGAAAACAGGTTGTTATTTCTGCTATATCTAATGTGGGTTTTTTTTGTGTGTGTGTATAACGCTGTTAGAAGTCTTTACGAAATTATCGCCAATGTTCCAGATTGCCGTTATGATACCTGGTCGACGTTTGAATTATTGATCATTTCTGCAACTTTTCAAAGCTTTTATCTGCACATGATGTTTGCTGAGCATTGTTTCCTAGTCTTGGCGAGGTGTCTGCAGTTTTGGAGTATTGTTGTCTCATAATACACAGGCATTAACTTCTGTGGCTGAATCTATGAGTGCTCTAATCAGATAATGGGTATTAGGTCCCAGAGAAAGGGGACCATACAAAAAAATCCACTGGAATGGCTGTAATCATTAGAGATAGTGAAAAAAATTACTTGATCTTGTGAACTTATTTCAGAAAATAGATCTATATTTTATGTGCAATGTGTAGACAGGTGAATTTCTCACAGAAATGGCAGGAGATTGTGCCAATGGTTCTTTTAAACAAAAAAAATTTAAATGTCAATTTGTGTTAATTTTTATTAAGATTAAGAATTTATGAGGAAAATGCAGGGACTTGATAGAGAATTGAAAGTTACAACAGCTAGCTTTTATTATTGCAAATTTTTAGAATTTTTTTTATTTGACTTTTGAACATGTCATTGTCAGTAGTTTTGCAAATTCAGTTTGAATTTAAAATCGATGCAAATGATGTTAGCATTCATATAAGCATAATTAAGAGAGACTTGCATATAGATACTGCATAAAGGAAGTGAGGAATTATTCATATATATCACTATTTTCATGGATTTTGTGAGGTTGTAAAGTTGAGAAACATGATAGAATATTGTTTGTGTAGAATCATAATTAATATGTGACATTTGATTATTAATTAATACATGTAGTTAAATACTTGAGCATGAATTCAAATGCCTTTGTTTGGGTATCTGTGAACAATAAACATCTAGTGTACAATGTAAAGTGCACATGAATCTTCTTTTGAATCGTACCAGATATTGTGCTTTGATCGTAGTGCCTCAATTATCCATGATTGTCATAATGAGTTTCAACTCCTGTTTAAGTTTATAAGTAAGAATTATGAATTACCCCGCCTGATGTCATGATTTGGGATTAACCCTTATCATCAAACAAGGTTTCAGTTTAGTGCACCTGTGTCCTTTGCCTTAGAGGTAATGAATTTAATAACTGTAGCATTCTGTATATATTTACAGATTCTGTTTTGTGTAATTATCCCCATCTCCCAACTTGATGGTTTTGATCCGGCCTGCCTTTTGACCCAGGGGCAAAAAAAAAAAAAGCTGTCAATATTCAATATTGTGCAATTTTTGTTAATGGTATCAGTGATTTTCATTTTAAATTATAGGACACCATTATAGACAAATAGATGTGAGACATGTAGAATATCTTATATGTTTATCTGGGAAAATTATACAGATTACAGAGATGGATAATGTCAAATATTTACTGTATTTAATGGTTACCAGGTATTCTGCTCTATTTCCCTTTATTTTTTTCTCCCCTCTCTTTTTCACATGTGATAGGGAAAAAAAAAAATTAATCATATTACCAAGTAATAACAATTATTAGTAATTTTAAAAACACTGTATTAATTATATTAATAACTTTTGACAATGCCTTGTTTTAGCTCTTTATTCAAGGACAAAAAGAGTTAGAGTGATCAATATATTTACACTTTGGAAAGACATGTCTGTGTGTGTATCAGTATTTCTGTAACATCTTGCTCCATGTAGAGCTATTGACAAGCCCTTATTGAATGATTTCGTCAAGGAGTATTGATCGAACCACTTCCCATAGAGAGTAAGAGCTATTTGTGCCCCGACTTATCGTTTTCGAATGACTTGCACTTGGCCAAGAAAACTTGTGTTTTCCAATTTAGATTATGCAACTTGAGAGTGATTTATGAACATGACAGATAATTTTTGAATAGAAAGCAGAGGCGTAATTAAGTGGAACATATGAAGTGGTATTAACGGGTCCGGTTTCATTTCATGTCAAGAGTTACTTGTTACATGTATTTAGTGTAAACTTCTGAGATGATGGCAGGGTATCAAAAGATGCAAATTTTTATTTTCTAACTAATGATCATAATTGTGATAATTAAAGGATATAGGCAATTTTGAATATAATATAATATAGATTTCTTGAAGAAAATGTCAAATAGATTTCTAGCTAACTTAATATTTTCTTTACTAGAAGCATGCTTGGGCAATGAAAACAATAGAAAACCAGCTGGGATATTAGTGTTATGCATGTATTCCATTTCTCTGTCATACGTACATCATGTCAAATGCTGAATCCTAGACCATATATTAAGTATGTGAAATATATGTATATGAATTATGCTGGACACATCACATTTTATTAGAAGATATTCATATATGTTGTAAATTGCATTTCTGCACTAAGCATTCATGAGATTAAAAAAAACAACAACAAAAGATTGCATCTTCTTCAGAATCTTAAAAAAAATAGTTATTGGGGGGGGGGGGGAATTTAGGCATTCATCTAAGTAATAATGAAAAAGACATCATTTCTATACTCATGACCTATGAAAAGTAGCTAGGGTACAATTGATGGAAATCTACACAGAGTATCTGAAATTTCAGCTCTTACTCTTTGAAAAGTAAAATGAAAGTACTTGATATTTTATCTTTAAGATAAATGTACATGTTTGTATTTTTAGTATTGATATGAAACATATAAAAATATTTAAGCATTTGCCAAAGGCTGATAGAATGGCAGAATATTGTTGATTTCAGTTTTTTTTATGTCTGGTATCGGTAATCAAAGCATTGATATAATGATACTGTACATTGCCTTGTACACAATCAAGCCCTCTGGTTAGATCACTGACCTGTGAAATTGGCAAACAAAATTTTTTTCCTCTTTTTTATTTACAAAGGTAGTTTAGGACACAATACATGATTTCATTTGTTTAACATACATTTTTACCCAACAAAGATTTTTCTCTCATGTTGTCATGTTTGTTTTACAACACTTGTCGTCCCTAAGTTTACTTAAGAAAGAAAAACCCATTATTTCAGATAGACCTGTGTTTTAAGTAGAATACAGATTTTTTTTGGGGATGAACATAATAGCATTTATAATTCAGTTAGGCATTGATCCGATTCCGAGGGTATCGTGGCATCGGTACATCTAGGTCAGAGGTCAGCAGATAGGATCAGTATTAATGCAGTATATCATAAATCTTATTAATAACGTGGCTGCACACATTCAATAACCAAAATATTGAATTTTTTGGAACTTTGCAGAGGATCAGATAAGTTTGATGCTCAGATAGCATTGGAGGGATCTATACGGTGTTTTAGTTGTGAACCATCTGTGTTGGATATTGTTTATTTGGAGGTCCCTCTGTGTGGCATATGTTTGAGAGAGGTTGAGTGCCAGAGGTTGGAATTTGTAGGAAGTGGGCAGGATATGCATGACTGGTCACACTTGCAGGTGAGGTTTCACATTCCTTTTCAACTGTTTTAGGACTATATTTAGCATTTTTTACTCTGGATGTAGTAGGTGATGTTTGGAGATATCGAAAGTATCATCAAGTTGACCTGATTCAGGACAGAAGTTTGATGTGATGAGTTACTTCTTACAAATTTTGTGCAGTTCGTACGCACAGATTCACTGTTTTCTATAAAGTTAGGAATGGTTAATAAAATGGATCTGATAATTGATTGAAGTACGCATTTTACTGCATACAGCACATGGCTGATGTATCATGGAACATTTGACATCTTTCATGGTAAAATAGCAGAATGTAGAGCTAAGAAATAAAGTTCACAGTTCATAATATACTCTGCGGAACTGATTGAACGGTTTTGTGTTTCAAAGTGACCATATATCATTTGGAGATCCATTTAAGTGTTTTCTACCATTCTCTAATGATAACGATGTCAATACTTTTCTGTCAAACACATCTTTTGTGTTTTTAGCTTTTGGGGTAGCTTAGAGAAAGGGAATATTGGCTTTTGCTTATTTGCCAACTCGTTTATTACACTCACAATAGAATGCTTGCATCTCTGAGACGGGGTTATGGATATATCAATATTTTTGTTCACACCAGTAAATGGCTATTCATCTCCGGGAAGTGACAGAAATTTCCAGTCTTATCGCATGGTAATCTAATTTGTGCTTCAGCACTGTTATACTCTGTGGACAGTCTGTGACACTTGAAAGAGGGAACCAGGAGTCCCCAGTGATGGTTTCTGATCAAGTGCCAGTTTTTTGGAGGAGACTGTAGGACTTTGATGTGAGAGACTTGCTAATAGTTTGTCCCCAGAGTGGAGGGTGGAATGACAATCTACTTAGAATGATGATATGGATATTTGGTGTGAAGTACTTCTATCATTTGCTGTTGACAGGCAAACCATAGGGATTTTTGAGAAGTGCAGGTTGATTGAAAACAAAGCTAGTATTTTTTCACAGAAGTATATATAGTTTTTAGGCACACCCTGTAATAGTCATAAAAGTACATCAGTTGTAAGGACATGAGCATGATGAGGTCAGATGAGAGTTATTCATACAAGCCTCAGAGGTTAAGAAGGAAAAATTATCCCATGTTGTAGGAGTAAGGGAGATAATTCAGTGTGTATTGTGCAACAGAAGTACATGTACCATTGACCACTATATCCTTTGTATTGTGATCTTGAAATCATGCAGTCTTGCATCATTAGAATAAATTAAAACATAGAGATCTGTTATTGAATCATTTATCAAATGTATGAAAGGTCTGCACATAATTCTCTGATTGAAAAAAAAAGTTTAATATGAATTTAAAATTGTTTAACTGGAAAAAAAGATAAGAGGTGCCTATTGAACAGGGTGCATAATTTCCTTAAAATTGAAATCACAGCAATACCAGGTACTTTATTGACACACACTCATGAATCACCTCCAGACCAGACTTAAATGCAGTGAAGTCACAGTAGTTTATCTTGTTTAATGGAGATTTCTTATCAGTGTTACCTTCTTTATTAGGTACATGGGTAATACACCAAGGTATGTGATACTGAAGTTTATCTTTGGTACAAGTTTATAAGTATCGAAGAAAGTTTTATGTATCAGTTACAATAATCTGTGATTGGATCCTTATGCCTTGTAACTCAGGGTTGTCCCTAATATCGAGCGCTGGGGAATTTCCCCGCCTATAATGATGTAATCCCCAGGTTATTTTGGAATTCCTCCTAAACTCCTCATTAGGGAAGGAACCCCAGATCCTCTTCTACTTTTTAAATGTCCCCTTCTCTTTCAATTCTTAGGGACAACCTTGCTTACTATTCAGTCTTGTATCTTCACATGATTCCTGTGTGGTACAGATAAAAAGAAGAGGTCATTTTATATCTAAGAGAACAAAAAATATACAGTCAAACCTCATCATCTCCAACTCAATGGGACCTAGGAAAAAACTTAGAGATATTCGAGGGTTTGAGATATTGAGGGTAAAATACTAAGGAAATATGTGGTTAGAACTTCCCAATCAATCCAATATTAATATAAACATGGTATTCAAGATATCCATGTTCGAGATACCGAAGTTCAACTGTAAGTTTCATCCACATTTATATCGCCTTTTGCAAGTTTTAGTAAGACCAAAAAAAATAATAGTCTTGTTTCCTGCTACCAGCCTGCAAAAAATAGGGTAGGTAGGTAGGAAAATTATTTTATTTTATATTTTTATTTTATTTTTTTCCGACAACATTTTTTGGATATGAACTAATACAAGATAAAATTAAACATGTCACAGGTCAATATTGTCTTGCAGAATTAAATTTCATGTCTTTTTATGCACAACTCAAGTGGTATTTTATGAAAGTCCATGTTTAAAACAAGAATTTCATGAAATGCTTGTTTTGTGTTAACACAGAAACCGATTAAGGTGACAGAATGTTGAAATTCCAGAAAATCCCAATTTTTTTTTCTTCCAAAATTAAAAAAAAAACTTTAGGGTTGGGTGCAAAAAAATAGGGTAGGTCGGGTAGCAGGAAACAAGACTATTATTTTTTTTGGCCTAATTTCATTGACAACTTGTAACATTTTTGCAGAGTAAAGTGCACATGCCTTTGAAAGAAAGGTAGAGGTGGAGCATTAATTGGGTTAAAACTGAAGATTCTTGGGCTAGTGACAAAAATTGAAGTCAAGGGATGTACAGAGTACTTATCTTTAAAAATAAATTCACTTGAATTTCTTTTGATTCATGTACAATTGAACAACACTCACATTTCACAAAGAATCAAATTGACTATTGTATGTATTGTATGCATCAAACATGCTAGGTAAGGGATTTATAGAGCTCTACATGTACTTAATGTAGATCTACTAAGTCCCACTCTTTCCATGTTTTCTGTGAGGTCACTATACAATAATTTATCTTAATCTACCATGAAAATATATCCCGCAAAATACAAATGAACCAAGACTTTTTGTTAAAGAAACTGTTTGCCGGATGAGTGAATGCTCTTAATAATTTCACTAGCTTGGTTAGATTACTAGCACTGATCAATGGGAGAGTGGGTTATCTGCACCCCCAGGTTAACCAAGGGCAATTTTGATTGCACCATGGATGTAATTTTCAAACATTTAAACATTTTCTATACAGAAACCATTCACTCAAGAGATGACTATGATATATATATATATATATATATATATATATATATATATATATATATATATATATGCTTTGCAAGTTATAATTAAAACGTGTAAGTCCATGGTTAATCTGTGATAACATTCACAGAGTAACCTGACATGCAAATCTTAATATTTATAATTACAAAAGAATAGAATGAATTATTATATATGATTACATTAAACATTCAATGTAGAATGTAAATATTTACCTGAGGCTGGTATGGACAAACAAACAATAAGCAATTGAGCATTTTTCAATCTATAAATTGTCCATTATACTTAACTGAGATTTATACCTGTACATGTAGAAAGTATCAGCCAGTAGAGAATTTGGTTGAATTTGATTACACTTTTAAAAATAAAAAATAATCAACATTGCTCGTATCTGTATAATGTATTATACATGTGATGTCTATTTTGTAGATGCTGTACAGCTGACATGACATGTGGTTTGAGGTAGAATGAGCCCAGACTCTGGGGATGAGTGACCCCTTGTCCCCGCGGGCCCCCAGAAAGGGCAAAATTGTCAATATCAGGATCAAGTTTTTGGATGACACTGTACATGTTTTTCAAGTCCCGGTAAGTTAATTTTTTCTCTCATACACATGTATACTAACAAAAGTAAGTATATAGATGGAGTTAAAAGAATTCTTTTGTTTTTAACAACCATGTCCTTTAATTAAGCTTTTTGTGTAGACGCAGAGCAAGCTTTCTAAGGATATAATCTAATTTCTGACAGTTTTTCCACTAGAGAGAGCATCACGTAGGTCTTTGTATATCAGTGTCATGGCATCCTGTTGGTCCGTTTGGGATCCATCAGGAATACTGTATTGGAACCACTGTGCCACTCTCTTGACTTGTTTTTGTAGATTTAAAATGTATGCTGGGGATAATTTTGAGAGAAAATCATATACACTGTTGCTCTTGGAATGCATATAATCATAAGGAATGGTGACAGTGAATTTGGTGAAGTTGAAGTGATTTTGAAATGCCCAGGCAGATGGATGGTCAGGATAAGGAAATAGAACGGGGATGCAACCACTCAAGAGGGAGTCATAAAAGGATTTCCTAGTGGGGGAATCCCCTGGGGGCTGCAGACAGAAGACAGAATGTAGCATCCAGGGCACTGTTGTGTATTTAGCTTTGCGATCACATTCCGATGTTTTCAACATTATCATATTTATGCTCGAGTTCTTCTGTCTAGATTTCATGTACTCTCGGTAGGACAGGGTGGTTTTGTTTGTGAACTGGTCCAGGATAATGACACGATATGGAGTAGATCTTCTTGTGCTTGCTGCTAAAAGTATGAATACATTCCGCTGCGAATCATTAGGGAAGTCTCTTAGAAGACTGTTTTTCCTTGTCAAATGAATGTAGCTTGGATATGGCACTGATATGACTTTCTGCCTGAGGAAACTCAGGTATTTTGTTTCCTTCTCAATAGACAAAAAAGTGATGTTTTGAGTCTGAGGGTGTAAGAGATAAGGGCAGCTTCCATTGGATGACATCTCTCTCTCAATCTTTCCAAGAGAGGAAAAATGGGGTTTCCCACTGGAAAAGTATGGTGTGGAGTTCAGGTAACTAAACAATTCATTGATCAGTGATATGGTGGTTTTAACAAGGGGATACGAGGCGAGCAGGCACTGTAAACTAATGTAGGCTGGGATGTAGAAATAATCAGCCTGGTGTGGATCAAGTGTTCGATAAGGGCTGAACTGTAACTGATGGTGCATGAGGACTTCCAGAGAGAACTGATGGCTGTCCTGAACATGAACACCTTGTTCAATGTCAAAAAGCCTGGATCCACTTCCACAATATTCAAAGGAGTAGCACTCAGGGTGTTGGAGCTCGAGACGAGTTTGGATGTCAGAGTTAAATTTCCGGGGAAGCTCATAGATGTAGATTTTGAAGGGAGTTTGGAAGTCAGGATGAATTGTTGCTTTGGATCTTGAACAACTTCTTGGATCAAAAGTGAGGTTTTCTCTGAAAGAAAACGGTAGAATTGAATATTAATAAAAAAAAAAATGCCTGTGATAAGATCTTATTAGAACACTTGGGGTGTTAGGAAAAAAATTAAAAGAGCAAAAGTATATTAATATGATAAAAACATGTCTAGTTGTGTATTCAGCTGTAGATCTATGATTAAGTTATCTCTACAGGATATTGTGATCTAAGCTGGGGAGGGATTATATTTATCTGACAAAACATTAAAAACAACATTTCAAAATATACTTGATTTGTGCCAGAATTGAAGCTTTTGGGGAAAGTCTATCAAATTTCAGTAGTTTAGATTCGTTGCAAAGTCTGAAAACAATGAATTAAAAAGGTATGTAATGAATACAATGAACACATGATCAATAATTTGTAAATCCTCACCTTCCAACTGCAGCATTTTTTGTCAATAAAGACTCCTTTGAAGTATTAGACTTTGATCTCACATTTGTAGGAGCTACTGATCTGCCGTCATATACATGATGAAGTACGAACTTCTCGTGAAGAGGTTCCGATTTTTGACTGAGGTGGAAAGATTCCTCACGGAATCGTCCTGTTTTCTCACTGAGATGTTTGGAATTTTCATTGAGTAGTTCTGAAATCTCAACTGCTCTTTCTTTTCCTGATTCTGTGCGGTATCTTGGAATAAGGTGTTTCCTGTGACTGGCGTATCTGTAGAGAAAAATGAGCTGGACGATGACCACTAACCCGGTGGTACCCAGTAGAAAACGTTCAGTTCTGGGAGATAACCTCATGTGGCATCACGTTAAATCCTAGGACATTTTAACTTATGAAATTCCTTTGAAAGCCATCACAAAATTGATTCAAATACTGCATATCTCTATATGTATGGACATTCACGTACAGACTCGGAGTTGTAGCTCAGTCCTACTTGTATATTCATCATACATATGATAGTAGATGCAGAAACACATCTGTTACTGGATACGTTTGATTAAAAATCAGGGTTACACAAAGGGCATCAAAAAAGGCTCAATAGACATCAAGTAACATCTTGTTGTGTAGGTATATATACAACCAGGGGGACTAGAAGAGTTTCTGTGTAATGAATATATAATAGATCCTGTTTATATTATGGCATAGATCCTGCTTGCCGAAAGGGCAGTGGGGCAATTTGTTGGTTTTAAATAATCATGATAATTGATAATTATAAATGTAAATTCAATAGAAACGTTTTATTGGCATGTGTTGAATAAAACTGTTCCAAGAACACATTCAATTAGATTATAAGCACAAGAGGTGGGGGACTATATATCATCCAATAGTATTACATGTATTGATTTCTTTTCTATCTCAGCCCATGCAATTCCTTGGTGTCAATGATACATGTACACTTCTAGTATGCAGTCTAACAAAACTCATATATACTTTCTTTGTTCATTTTATTTTCAAAACATTCTTTTTATGAAATGTCAGTAGCACAGTTAATTAAGTCATTTTTTCTTGTGTTTTTGCCCTTACAACACATACAGTAATCATGGTAGTGACAACTGGCATTCTTTGTAATGTGATGCATTTTGCTTTTGATAAAATTGACAAAATACATTTAAAGACTTGAATAATGTTGTGTTTAGTGTAGTACTGCCTTAAAACTGAAAGTCCTTGGCTGTATGATGTCACAGAGATGGTATTTTGTCCATATATTGAATGATTGAATGAGTGTGACCTTTTAACCTCCATTGATAGGTCAAGGACATTGGGCGGTCCCTATGGGAGGCAGCAGTTCATCATCTACAGTTAGTGGAGAGTGACTATTTTGGACTGCAATATGAGGATTCTCACGGACTCAAGGTAAAACCTTTGTAATAATCAGCATTACTTGTTTTCCATCAGGTGGTAACAACCCCCCCCCCCCCCCAAAAAAAAAAAAAACTCTTTTTCCGTGTAATTTAGAAAGACTTTCTCAATATATATTTCCCTTTACATTTTGAGACCCAGACGAGCTATATTCCATTGGATAAAGTTTTTATTGTCTGTCTCACTTTCAGTCTCCCTGAAAACATTTAACAATTTTTTTTTTCAAAATGCTAGACCTACAGTTTTTGTCTGTGTTCAATGTTACCACATATGTATGAAATTTTAAAAAAAAACAAAGACTTGAGATGGTCAGATTTTTATGTGTTAATTGATTTACAGTGCTGGCTGGACAATGAGAAACCGGTACTGAAACAGTTACCCTCCCCTGACTCACCCCTGGAGTTCCTGGTGAAGTTTTACACTCCAGATCCAGGCATGTTGGAGGAGTACACCAGGTAATATAATATCCATAAAACAGGGTAGATTTACAGTCAAATCTTGTTATTTAGGACTCCTTAGCATGGAGGAAAAAAAATGAGATATATATTGGGATTCTTGACAATGGTGTTAAAAAATGATTGGGATTTCTAGCACATTTTGACATCCATAGTATTAGAGATACCAATTTTCAAAGTAATGAAGTTCAGCTTTTTACTAAATGTGAAAAAGGCATTCCATAGCTGAAGGAATAGAGAATAAATGTTTTTGAGGGGGGAAATCTGAAATACAATAATGATAAATTTCAAGCTTGATTCCATGAACAAATATTTTGTTTGTTTGTAGGTACCTGTACAGTCTTCAGATCAAGAAAGATCTAGCTAATGGATCCATGGTGTGTAGCGAGAACACAGCGGCTCTGATAGCCTCCTACATTGTTCAAGGTAACTGTCTCTGTGCTTGCATGGCAGTGAAGCATTGTTGCGAGTTTGGCTAAGACCTGTTGTCATGAATCTGTAAGCTCAAAATTGACAGTGTACCTGATGAATAGTTCTTAGAAAAATTGTCAGCCTTGCTAAAGAATTACATGCCTTGAGCTAGCATGCTGAAAACCAATTTTCTCTTTGGCTGGCATGCTGATTGTAAATACATTACACTGTATTTGTAATCATTTTAATGGTTTAGTAATATACACAAATTATAGATAATTATAGTGTAACTAGAACTTTTAGTTTCAAAGATTTTCATCTTCTAATTGAATTACTGTAGATTAATATGAAAAGATAATTTCAGAATTATATTGTTTGTGATAATTGTATTTCTCTTGTTTTGGCAGCTGAGATTGGGGATTTTATCATTGAGGAGTATCGAGATTACACGTACTTGAAGGTATTGGGTCCATTTGTACCAAACCAAACGGAAGACATGTTGAAGAAAGTCGCAGAGTACCACAAGCAACACATGTAGGCAGTATTTAAATGTTTATACCTCAAGCAACACATGCAGGCAGTATTTAAATGTTTATACCTCAGACAACACATGTAGGCAGTATTTTAATGTTTATACGTCAGACAACACATGTAGGCAGTATTTTAATGTTTATACTTCAAACAACACATGTAGGCAGTATTTTAATGTTTATACCTCAAAAAACACATGTAGGCAGTATTTTAATCTTACGCATGATAAATGGAAGCAGCATTTACATTGCTTGTACACACATCTTAAACTATTACTTTGATCATGAGATGGACGAAATGTTGTCCATTAGAAATTTGTGATTTTCAAATGTTTTACTTGACCTTTGAGCCTTCATTAGTTTTCTGTAAATGTGCTACCTTTCCAGAGTTGATGCTCAAAACCTCTACCAGAAAAGAAATTTTACAAATCAGTAGCATATCATCTGTTAGTAATGAATTAAGTGTGGATTTAGGTAACTAAATTGCTCCTGCAAAAACTGTGTCCTCCATAGTTTGGAATAAAATTGAGCCATTAACGGGGATATTTACTTCCTTACAATGATGGAAAAGAAATTCATTAAGAGGAGTTTATTGGGAAGTTATTTGCTCAGCAATAATTACAGTTTGATTGGTGAGAGGCTTGGTCCATACAAAGTGACAGATATTGATGTGATTCAAAGCTTCAGTTATTTGATTTTACAGAAAGGTGTATTGCAGTTAATTCTCTGGTGAAATGGAAAATAATTCATTTCAAATGAATTAATTGATACAATTCACATCTTGAATTTAAAAAAAAAATATCTTTATTAGACTTTTGATTTGCCCATACATGTACATATTTGTTCTGGTGAGCTTTGTTCATATAACACTTCACATTGTGGTTACATTGCGGGAAATTTTACTATCAGTTTGGGAACTTGTTTGTAAATACCATTTAAACATTGAGTTAGGGATTCAGTAAATGACTAAGATTGAAAATAAAAATGAAATTTGAATGAAACATGTAAAATGACACAGACACCATGATTTAATTCTGTACTAGATCTGTATGAAGTTGTTGGTAGCGTATGGATACCTGCAAAATGTGTGCATTACAAAGCATCAGTTATATTTATTTCAAATTAAAAAAAAAAAATTGTATACATATATATATATTGTTTTTTGATTAAGGTTATAAATTCTAAGTCATTGATTGGTTGTTATTTTTACAGAGGAGAAAGCCCTGCTGAAGCTGAGGCAGGACTTCTAGATACAGCCAGAAAAGTAGAAACTTATGGAATGAAACTTTGTCCAGCCAGGGTAAGCTGTTAAGAAGAAAAAGTTGGGGGGGGGGGGGGGGGGGGAGGAAGAGGTCTGAACAAGCAGATGATATTGTATAAAATTCTGGTTAGAAATTAAGACAGAGATGTCAAATCTGGTATTATACTCTCCATTGACTGTTAATGCTGATGTATAAATTATTTTTTCTTACTGAGTAATTTCTCTAATGAAAATGAAATGTATCTGATGTTAAGAGAACAAAAACATTTAATACGTAATTAAGAACAATGAATTTTCATTATGTAGTTCTTTGTTTCAGGACCACGAGAATGTGACCTTGAGTCTGGCAATAGCTCACATGGGCATCTTAGTCTTTCAGCAGTTCACTCGCATCAACACATTCTCATGGGCAAAAATACGGAAACTCAGTTTTAAGCGAAAACGCTTCCTCATTAAACTTCATCCAGAAACATACGTTAGTGGACAGAAAGTAAGTATTGGCTGTTGTGTACAGAAATGCAGGGTTGTAACTAATTAGGCCTTGATTTCCCAACCGTCACTGTTAAGTAAATACAGTATAATGTGCTTGTTGAAAAGTGCCAGAAGTGATCAATTCTGATGTAGTTCTGATTAAGCATATCTGCTGTAACCTTATTTTACTGTATTCAGATTCAGAAAAAAAATGTTTGGGAGGTTCACAAATATACACATCTCATAGGAAAGTTTTCCTATCAAAATGTAATTAAAATGGAGTATATTACTTTATACAGGGTTGTCCCTAAGAAATGAAAAAGAAGGGGACATTTTAAAAGTAGGAGGGTGTTCTTGGGTTCCTCCCGTAGTCGGGGTTCAGTGGGCAATGCCAGAATAACCAGGGGATTACTTTATACAGAGTTATTTTTGCCCAGTGTTATTTTTGCCCTTTCACAATTACAAAAAAATTTTCCCCATTTTAAATTCGCCCAGTCATGGATTTCTTTAAGAATTCATACTGTTTCCTTTGAATTCGCTCCGTCTTAAATTCATCCACTTGTATCTAGGGCGAAGGGGCGAAAATAAAATAAAGGCAAAAATTTCCCTGTATACAGTATATCATTATAGGCAGGGAAATTCCCTGGCCCCGGGATCTTGTGCAACAACCCTGACTTTATAGAACTGGGGACATACTAGCCCCAGGGGTCATGAGTTGAACAATTTAGTATTTACACTACCCCAGGATGCTTCCATATAAGTTTCAGCTTTTCTGGCCCAGTGGCTCTTGAGAAGAAGGTTTTTAAAGATTTTTCCTATAAATAAAACTGTATATTTTTCACTATGAAAATATATATATAAAGTGTTATACCACATTGTATTAAGGGTTTGTAATGTGTATATTTTGATTTATGTATGATAAGATGTTAAAAATGTAAAGATTGAGTAGGTATTATAATTTATTGGTGCTTATTGCTTCAGATAGTTTCACTTAAATAGTACACATTTAACTGTGAATTATTACTCTTTTAATTTTCATATTTCATAATTTAATGTACAGTTGAACTTTGGTATCTTGAACACCAATATCTCGAATACCATGAATATGTTGGAGTGATTAGGAAGTCCCAACAGCTTATTCTTTATTTAATCCTGGATATCTCAAATCCTTGGATATCTCTAATTTTTTTTTCTCGGTTCAAGATAACAAGATTTGGCCGTATGTTAGTGATTCTTTATTTTCAATGTTCTTGGAGAATTTGTTTGAAAAGGAAATGTTATAGATATGATTTTAAGGACATTGGCAAGTCAAGGTTTTCCGGAGAAAGAAGGTTTAATACATGGGTTTTTTCACTTATAAAATAGTGATTGAGAGTGATCTCCCGTGTAGAATTCTCTAAGCGGTGGAAACCAATAAAGCGTATGTTACAGCGGTAAACAAAAGCACGTGTACTTCCTTCAACGGGTAGAATCATCTATACAGCAAGAAAGAAAAGTAGAAATGGCTTTGTTGTACATTTTATTCAGGGACAAAGAGCCAATAGGTCGTCATTTACGATAGTTGTGCTCAGTATGCTGGGAAGGGCAAAGATGTGACATATGCTGAAAGGTAGGCCGACTGAGAACAGTTCTTAGCTAGGTCGTGTGAAGGAAGCAGCATTTAGTAACTACGAATAAAAAATAAAAATAAAACAATGCCAATATTTTTGTTACAATGTGTTTCAATCAATTAAGTCAACTACATGATTAAAACAATCAACCAGTCTCTTGATCAATTTTAGCTGTTAAGGGAAGCAACTCAGAAATAATGATCGGTGCCGGTATATCCATGTTTTGTTCCGATATATAATTTTTTAGCCAAAATTTCTAGAAGTCATAGGAAATGAAGATACAATAATGTATATAATACAAAAACTGTATGAAATAAGTGGGTTTTGGAAAAATATTATGGTGAAAAATTATGTAGGTCCTTTTTATCAACATTTTACATAGGAAATGCATTGAGAAGTGTAAAAACATTGATTTCACAAAATCTAAAAAAGAAGGTTGGATTGGTAGGTTAAACGGTCCAGAATATAGCCTGTTTAGTACATTTAAACCTACTCAAGAGTTCTTGAAAAATTCTATACGATAACCAGGAACCTTGCCAATGTCCTTAAATATAATCAGTATTAAAAAATTGTCTCTTAGAAAAAGTATGAAAATCTTATTAAATGTCTTGTTGGTTTTTAACACAGGGTTATTACAAAGACACAGTGGAGTTTTTCTTTGACAGCAGGGATTGCTGTAAGAATTTTTGGAAAAAGTGCTTGGAACATCATGCTTTTTTTCGCTGCCATAGAATCAAACCAGTGCCAAGAAACAAGACACGTCTAGTTAGTCATGGATCTTCATTTAGGTAAGTTTAAAGTACCTGGATGTCTTTTACAACATTTATATTTGATACTTGAAGTTGTATGTAGATACTGTCACACATATTTTCTGTCTCTCACCAGAAATTATGATATTAGACATATATTTGAGCTTTGAATGGAAAGTCCAGTGAATAGTCTGAGAAGTATAATGATTTGATATCTATGTACACAATTCTCCTGTTTGTCATGTTAAATTCATAAATAGATGTACTTCATTGTTTTCGTTTTGCTTTTATTTTATTTTCTTTTAATTGTAATCCTTTAAGTACAAATAGAATTTTAAAAAATCAAAACAATTCTCTAGAGAAGGGACTGGGGATATGTTTTTATGTGTTTGTTGTATGGCGTTTAGGCTATCTGTAATTTTAATACCAGATGGTGATATACTTTGCTATTCTAAAAGGAGTTGGTGCCAAATAACCATGACCCAGACATCGTATAAATTTATAATTAACTTCTTATGAGATTATGTGATTTATTTCTTTTTACACACACACGTTGAGATTTATGGGTCTGAGCCGGTATTGAATAAATTTGATTTTTCCTCAAGAAAGCTTGGTCATAAAATGTCCATTAAATGGGTACTAAATCAGGACTGTTTGCTTAATGAGATGAGGAGGAATGTGTTAATCATTGTGTCATGGCTACCTAGAGACTCTCCATATCTTTGTGTTTCATGGTTTAAGGCTTTAGTCTTTTTTGTTTTGCTAGTGTGGTTTCCTCTTCAATATATGCAATGATTTTGGCCCTTTACATCAAACAGTTGTGGTTATTATTTTAAGGGACTGAAAATGATGAAGATATATTTCTAACCTGTACTCCTCCATTTCTTTTCTTTTTTATTGGGGGTGGTGGTGGGGGAGGGGGTGGTATTTAGACCCTAGGAGTAACTGCAGAGATAGTACTGCTCTATTAGCGAGATGTTGACTAAAATGTCAATCAATGGCTCCACTTGAAAATTCAGCCTGGAAGTTTGATTTTTACTGAACATGCAAATGTCCTTCATAAAGTTTGATTAACTCAGAGATAATGTGACTTCTTGATGTGGTTTTATGCGCTCAGACACGAATGCTGATTTGATTATGATGGGTACAAGCAGGAATCTTCTGTTATTGATTGTTAATTTCTTCTAGCATATTGTAATGACTATTCCAGGAGAAAAAAATGGGGGAGGGGGATGGAAGGCACTTTGAGTTTTACCCTACTGCCCATACATCTTTAATTACCTTCTCCCCCACCCCCAATCAAATTCAAAACACTTTTGATACAACAGTGGAAAAGATCATATGAAGCACTGTCCATCCCATCCTGTACATTTTTTTTCTGGAATAGCAGCTAATACAAAAGATGCAAGATTTATGTGTAGGTTTCATATATATATGTAAATTACTGTTTAGCAAAATGAAATATATGATAAACCAAGACATGATTTCATACCTAGTAACTTTTTGTGACATATGAAGGTACTTCGGTTTGTTTATCAAAAATTTCAATGGTCATTCTAAATGATGCCTGTGAAGGTAGGGAAAGAAATGAGGTGTCAAAACAGTAATGGTGACATTCGACTTAACAAAATCTTTGATTCAACCCTTTTATATGCTATTGATGTCTTTACAGATATAGTGGAAGGACACAGAAACAGCTGATGAGCTATGTACGAGAAAACCCCATTACTCCACAGTTCCAAAGGTACATATATAAACATCTCCACTTAAACAGTCCTCAAAACATTTTGACTTGCTACCATGTTATGTGACAGTTGTGGTTTTAAATGGTTTCTAATCTGTGCCTCACCTGCCAACTGGTAACCCTTAGTTCCAAAATATAGAGGCTTAGTTGATGCCTTTCGAAAGGGATTCTCTTTTGCTGGTTTCTTTATACACCAGTATGTTAATTTTTTACATTTTTGACTTTTCTATTGGAAACAACCAACAAATTTCTACAAATTTAAAAAATAAGCATCAAGGTAAAGGGGCTTATTTTCTTTTCATTTATTTAAGAAAGTGCATTGCTTTCATCCAAGAAAAAATAAAAGGTGGGGGCCATTCATAAAAATTCTCAAGATTAAGTATGCCAGGAAGTCAAGGAACTTTTTTTATATAGCATAGATGCTTATCTGGACAGCAGTGTGGTCTACGTGACTTTTATTAATTTTGGCAAATAGATCTCTTTGTAAAGTTTTCTTCTAAGCACTCAAAAGTCATAGTTTCAGGAAGGAGACTTTTTAGGGAATATTTTATTGGAAAAAAAATTCAACCAAAAATATTACAAGTACAAAACAAGGAAAAGACTTAAATTAGTATTTTTTATCTTGTGTTGAGGATGCAGTGTATGCAGAACTCATTGTATTTCTATATTTATCAAACAACTCAAGGGTTAACAGAAAGTAAGTGGACTTTGTTGTCGACATTTGTCTGAGAAGTCTGTCATTAATTCCTCTTCCTTATTCTCTTAATTCAGAGGATCTCTTGATATTGTTTAAATGTCAGTGTGTTTCCTCAGCTTTTGTTATGAATGCAGAATTTCTTAATGTTTCAATTTTTATAATGGGGAAACAGGAGTTACAGAATAGAACTTCAGCATAAGGGGTGGGAGTTAAGGTTTATTGATGCATTATTATTATAGGACTCAAGTTTATTTTGAATTCATGTAATGTAACAGAATTTTGAAAAAAAAATTTTGATTGAAGTTTGATTATAAATTTTACTTTTGAGTTATTTCCCCTTAAATATCACAGTCCTCATTTCTTGACTATAAGCTCATTGTCCTTTTATCAAAATCCTGGAGATGACCTACAGTTACTAGAGTTTTTGCTTTCTTATTGGTGACTAATATAGACCTCTGAAGTTTCTTAATTTTAGATAGCATTTGTTGCCATGGTTCTTGTACAAAGTGTCAATTTTGTTTTGCTTCGTTTCTAATTTAAGTCTGGATGTTTGTTCGTCATTTGATTTTGTGGAAACAAATGTCCGTAAAATAGAATTTTTGTTCAGTATAAATAAATTATCTATACAAAATAGACTTTGTTAAGTCTCCAGCATGTATGATCCTTCAATTGTTAGCACTAGTCAATGTGTCTAGGTAACTGTAGGTAAAGCATTATTGTATTATAAAGGGAATGGCTGAATTTTTTTTTATTAAAGTCAGTTCATTTGCCTTGTTTGTTTGTTTTTCTGTATCATTGATTAAAGGGATATTTTATGAAGAATTCAATTGATCAAACACAAAGAGACTTGAGAAAAAAAGAAATAAATGTAAGCTATGCTGCTCATATTACTTTTGATAATTAAAAGAGTTGAAGATTTTTAAAAAAGTGACTAGCATTTTCCACCAAAATATCAGGACTAATGAAAATAGAAGCTTTCAGTATCTTGATGCCCCATCATTTCAGAAGATGACACAAAGCTTTTCTCAATAAAGTTTCACTATTTATAGATAATGTCTAACCAAACACTTTTTAATATTACAGATCTGTTAGTGGTAGGATCTCTTCAAGTCGTAGTACGAGTGTTACACCAAAGATCGCCTCAAAGACGATGATCCATAACACACCGGACACCAATAATAGCCTGGCATCTAGTGGTTCCCATGTGGTGCAGATGGAGAGAGTGGTGTCCCCAGGCAGGAGTGACCACAATGATACCCAGAGTATGGACAGTTCACTCTCTGGAAGTCATTCCCTCCACTCGCCGAAACTGGATCACGTCCAGAGGAGTCGGGAAGGGACCCCCGGGGCTGAGGAAGAGGTTGACCAGGAGAGAGAAAACAATGCTCTCAGAGGTGCCAGTTTTATTGTTACTAACTCTGAATGTTTAGATACTAATTCCCATATATTGTCAGCCAATCAAAATGTACATGACAATGGTAACCTTGTATCTGTTAATCCTAAATTTTCAGGTGGTGGTGGTGGTGGAGGGCAAGATAGTTTATGTGCTAATAATGGGGAGATTTCTTTAGTTGATAATGATATTTCTACAGGGATAAGATCAAGAGAAAGAAATCTTTCTCTTGACCATTCAGGGAATGTTTCTCACCTTAAAGATGGCAAGAAAGTTATGTTTGCTGAAGATGTGAAAGATTCATCACCACCTTCAGAAACGTCAGATTCTTCTACAGAACAGAAACAAATTACAAGTCAAGCTGGAAAGTTTGTTATTACATTAAATGAGGAGATACCAGCGGGGACTTGTATAACTGTCAGTGTGGAGATGTCACCAGTGAAGGAAATACCTAACTCTTTAGTGGAGAATGATAGTAGGACAAAGATGGACACAGTCGATCAGTGTGTTGTAAGTGCTAATTCTCATCAGGATCCAGTGGATCATTGTGAACCATCTGCAGCATCAGGAAGTGTGGAGGAGGACAAGTCAGTGATGAATACTTCCCCTCATGGGGCTTCTCCTGAGGCAGACAAAAATGAAGTCAGCAGCTCAGATGATCTCATTGAAGACATTCCATACTACCTAGAAAGGAGGCTGTATGAAAATAATGGAGCAGATGTTCAAGAAACAACAAAAAGTCCTCCATTTATCAGGCGTGGAAGAAGCTCCAAAAAGAGGAGACCCACTAATATGCAGATAGAGCATGTTAAGGTGTATGAGGGGGGAAGCGAGTCCAGAAATGAATCCCCTGTGTCTGGGAGGTCTGTTTCCTGGGATAAGGTGACAAGTAAAAGTATGTCGCCATCAGGTAGGTCAGTGCTGAGTAGATCCCCGTCCACTGGACCACGACATTCCAGTAAATCCTCCCTAGAGAGGTCCCCATCATGCAACAGAAAGTTGGAGATCGTTAACATCCACAGACTCCCACCAAAGGACAGCTTCTCATCTATAGATGATACCACTAGCCCAACTCTGGAGAGGGATGTCATCAGACACATACAGACAAGGGGAATTCTCAGCAAGAGTTTGTCTTTCAGAGGAGAGAAAGACAGGAAGGTCAAAAGTCCAAATCTGTGCAAAAGTTCATCATTTCATGGGGAAAGAGATATCAGGAATAAGATTCCTAATGGGGAGGTAAAATTTATTGGTGAACTTCACAGAAAAATGAGTGAAATTGCGGGAAAGAAAAAACTGGAGGAGGAGAAACAAGATACTTGTTACAAAGAAATAAAGCTAGATGAGGAAAAACAAAATAAATGTTATAAAGAGGAGGAGTTAATGAATAAAACTGAGAAAGATAATAAGTCAGTAAGTCATGAGGTAGAGGAAACTAGAACTCATAAACAGGAGGGTGCCAGATGTGAAGAGATGCCTGTGTGCCTGGTCCAGGAGCTTTCTGAATGTATCAGACAAGATCTAGACCAGCCCTCACAAGCTGCAGCTTTCCTGATTCAGGATAAAGACCCCCCTTCCAGAATGCCCAACTTAAAAAACATCACATTTTCTACATTCAAACCTGTGGATATTTCCACAGGACCTGACTCTAAGCCTGGAAGCAGTGGACTGCGTGATTCAGAGACTGATACTAAGAGCGACTATGGTTCACTTCCCTCTGCTAAACATGCAGACAGCAAGAAGCCATTAGAGATCCAAATGCAGCCAGGAGATGTGGTTTTCAACCCAACAAATACTAAAGTTAAGCCTGTCCAGTCAGAGGTAGATCAGAGAGATAAGTTTTATGGTCCTCAGAGACCAAGAAAAGTAAGCTTCCACAGAGAAAGAGGCTACAAATATAGCTTTGAAAGTGTGAATGATCCTCCAGCATTTGCCCTAGTGGATCATTTTGATGACTTGTGTCATATTGATACAGCTAGACAAGGTCCCTCCAAGTCGGAGTCTACAGATGTTCTGGATGTCCTTGAGAGTTTGGAAGATGAAGATATGGTGGAATCTGACACGTCCGAGTCGTGCACATCCTCTCTAGACTCAAACGGCCAAAGTGAGCACAGCAGCAGTGATGAAGAAAGTCACAAGCAGGACGAGTTCCTGAAATTTGCCAAGAGTCTGGCAGACTCAGGGAAAGAAACCACCAAAGATTCTGGTGTTGGGGTGGATGAAGGTTTGGTGAGAGATCTCTCACAAGATGACCCTGGAGAAGAGGATAAGAAGGCTGAGGAGGAGAAAAGTGTACACAATGGGAGATCCTCCTCAGACACCCTCCCTGTGATCCCAGTATCTCTGACAGACTCGAGTCTGAGCTCTGTGGAGTCAGACAGTGATAGACCCCCTGGGTCTAAGAGATACAGTCTTGATCCCTTGGCTGACCTGGAGAATCCCAATGTAGCAGACGTCAACACCTCATTCAGTGATTCTTCATTAGAGGAGGATGAGGAATGTGTAACAGAACAGAAAGGAGGCTTTGTCATTCCGACCTTGACCTTTAGTCTCCCTTCGAGCCCTGATGTTTCTGTTGGGAGTCCACAAGGAACAAACAACGAATTTGGTTCATCTTATTGTTGATGATATGAGTTTCTAGCTTTGTAATTTGTAAATTGTAGAAATTATTATTTTTTGAATTGAAGCAAGTATGTCATTTGTAGTAAGAACTCTTCTGTAAAAGAGAGTAGGAAGAGTATGCCAATAGGGACAAGGGTGTTAGACTTTTATACACCATCACTATACACAGTTGAAAAAGTTGGGGGGGGGGGGGGGAGGTCAAAGGAAATGAAGTTCAGTTACACTATGACAGAAGAATCTTTTGCAAATCTGATAAAAAGAATTAATTGTTAGAGGCATCCTTTTAGAATTAATGGTGTGCTTTTAAAGTACATTTAGAAATAATTGCAAAAGTCTCTTCCTCCTTTTATGATAGATTTGAAAGAATGAAATTCTAATTCATGATATTAAAAACTTTTTGTTATATATGATATGTTTCTTTTTAGAAGTTCATTGAGCATATTTTCCTGTAACGCATACATGGGACTCCTTCCCCTGAAACATGGTTGTAGGCACTGAAATTTGTTTTCATTTCATAAGAGTTCAAATGTCCACATACTTCATAGAGGTATGCATTGGAAGGAGATTAGAACATGATTATACAAGTGTATATATATATATATATTTCATCATTTGGATTGTTGTTGTTTACAATACATATTTATTTAAGCACTTTTTTCACATTATGTAGGTGAAAGGGTAATATTTTTAAAGTTCATTACTCAGCAGAATTGATTGGCAGATCAGATTCTAGAAATAAACAATTTCTGCAGTGACTGTCTCACAATTTATTATGTTTTTAGTTTGGTCTATTATTATTTTTTTTTTTTTTCGAGCCTTCTGATCTTTGAAGGTGTACTATAGTTGTGATAATCGGTAGGGTAAGGAAATATTGCAGTAAATTCAAAGATTGTGAATGTTTTGTTGCAATAGAGTTTTCTCAGAAAAAGTCAGAAAAGTAAAAATTTTAGTAAGAGATTAATCAAAGGAACAAATTATAAGGTACGCTATAAGTCTATGATAGGTACATTAGGCAAACTTGACCAAAAGTAATTAATCTTAAGGAAATTCATCAAATATTGATGTGAGTACTTGTAATAATGATCTTTAAAACAAAAAGAAAATGTATAGAAATTATGAAAAAGTAAAATGAATATTTTTAGTAGACATTTTAGGATCCGTGTTATAGTATTCCTTTATTTAAAAGTTTCCAAAGCCATCAGACAAGATATTACAAACGCTCTTTTTTCACACACACAATATATTTGCTCACCTTTAATTTTGCAGTATTGAATCAATTCTCAATTTTATGCTCATAAAGAGGAATCTCATATTTTTGGGGAATGATATTAATTTTTGCCATAGATTTTTGTATTTTTATAGCCACCCTTTTGTTTTATTATGTAAAGTATGAGTTTTGATGAAGGATGTGTTTTAGATTCTGTGAATAGCTGTGATAAGAATTTTTGCATGTTATGCATAGATTCCCTTGTTGTCAAGCATTTATTTACTTATTTTTGTTATTTGTTGGGTTTTTGTTAGTTGTTTGTTATGCTCTTACAGAAAAATATTTATTTTTTAATTTGCAATTTCATATTCAACAGCATTACATATTCATTTCATGTTGCAGATAATTTTTAAAATATAGTAGCTGGCTCCAAGATTAAGAGGGGATAAAGTTTTGATGCATGATTATCAGATTTTTGTTGGCATGAATGATGAGCGATTTCATCATGTTTGTAGAATAGTTGTATAATCTGTGTTGTGATAAAACATTATGTGGAAGTTACGACAACTAAACAAAAAATCTAAACCATATGTTTTATCATGGTTATGTTAGCCTGCACCCACTTCCTGCTTGCATACCAAAATAAGCTTCTAGATATTATACAGCAATTAATGCATTGAACTTTAATTATTTGCAACAAAACGAAGTATAATTATGATTTGAAAGCTCTATGAAAGAAATTGAGTTTTAGCATGAGTGGAGTGTTTGTTCCATTGTCTTGAGTTTTACCCCACTTTTAATCAATTAATAAGTCAGCATAAATCAATATTAAGAAATTCTGAGATGATTCATGTTCCTTGTTGGGTATAATGATTTTTAGAATTGATCTGAAGTCATCTTAAAGATTTCTTGATAATGTAATTGGCCCGAGATTTGCACCTGCCTATTAATTGTCTTATTTATTGAACTGGAAACTCTTCATTAATGGTTTGTTGTGTTTCTTTGATTCTAGTGAATGGTTTTAATTGAGACAAGAAAAATTAAATTTATAGCTTTCAGGGTACTATAACATACATTTTTTCTCCCCCCTTTTTTCAAAGGGGGGGGGGGGTCCCAAACTTTTGTTCTTCAAAGAGACATACTATAAATGGTTTGTTTGATATTTGTTAGAATTGATGGAACAAAATAAATCTAATTTAGATTTCTGCTTTTCTGTGCGGATTAACGTTTGTATTCAGCATGTGCTGTATTTATAATGAGGATATGTACATATAGGTTAAATTGACCTATTTTTAATCTAAAACATTAAATTAAAAAAAAAAAAAGGAAAGAAAGATTTCCTTTGAATTTAATAAAATTATTCCTGCTCTTTTTAAAGAGGGAACTTCTACAAGAATGATTCTATATTTCACGAAGAACTATATAGCATTATATTTGATCTCAGTTGTCCTATCTTTGCCATGTTTTGCAGCATTGTTTTTACAATAGTCATAAATACATCTATATTCAATGTAGTAGGGATAGTAATGTAATGGATTCAATGAGAGAAAATACATGTTTGACTTTAAATCATGTTGCTTTTAAGCTATGAGGTTGTATCAGAAATATCTTTTACTAGATTAGGATAAGTGATGAGTGACATTTTTGACAAGGGATATCACGTGATCTATAATATCAATTATTTATTACTTATGATGAATTACTAAGTATTTTGCGAGCTAAAAATCCTGAAATATATTGATTTTGATAAAAGGAAAAAAAGATAAATTAGTCCCAATGGAAAAGTATGTCCGTAGTTTTCTGTTTTTTGTCAGATAAATTTGATCTGGATTCATAGGATAGATTTTTTTTTTTTTTTTTGGTATTTAACCTTTATGAAGAGCTGATATCAGTATGTTTGGCACACTTGATACATGGGTGAGTAAAATGTGTTTTGGTTAAAACAGGCTCTGATACCCCTGAGCAGAATAGACTTAATTGATAGAAATGAAGAAAATGGCAGAATTCAATATTAAGAGGTGACTTGGTACAGAGACACGTAAATGAAAAACTGGGATGATATTGGTTTTCGATTGGGAAAATGTGCTTTTCTTGGTCACTCAAACCAAAGTAAAATTCTGTTCATTGCCTTCAGGTCTTTTTAATACAATTGACAAGAGGGCTAAAAATTTATACACAGACAAATTAGCCACATCTGATGAAAAAGGGGGGAGGGGATTATATATATATTTATATATAATTTTTTTTTTTTTTTTTTTTTTGGTCAGCTTTTTGGAGAACAAAATTAATTTTTTTGTAATTTTGTACGATAAATTTCGACAAAATAATTTCAACTTAAAAATGTATTACTTCGGTTGGCATTGTCATTGCATTCTGCTTTGGTTTTACTGAATTTGCAGTCAGGCTAACATAGTTGTGTGATCAATTTGCAAACTTTATATGCTTTCTTAATTTTCCTTGTGCAACAGAAAACTGATATTGGTATTGATATATTTTGAATTTTACTTTCATTGTGATTTTGATGCATTGCACATTTTGTGACAAATAAATTGTATATTTTTTTAATGTTTAGCAGTTTTAAGGGACTCTATATATATCATAACTGTGTACATCAATTCATAATTTGAAATGAAAAATTATTCATTAAGGACAGGGGAAAAAAAGAAATACTCTAAATATTAAACAATATGATTAGTTAGAATTATAAATAAAGTTAGACTTGGGATAAATGTCTGTCTTGATATGGGTTGGGTTGTTTTTTGGAGGGATGGGGTTGATCAGTGGGTCTTGATAAGGAAGTCAGGTCTCAAAACTGTCTCAGCTGGGTATATTAGAGTTGCATCCTTAATGCCTCTTTTCCAAATGCCAATGAATATATTCTGTATAGTTATTTTTGCCGTCTCACACTTGCAAACTATTTTGCCCCTTTAAAATTTGCCCATACACAGTTGTGTCAATTTAAGATATAATTCTTATCTTTTTTAATTCACCCTATTTAAAGTGCCCACTTGCAATGAGGGCAAAAGGGGTGGGGAAAAAGGGGGGGGGATTTTCCCTGTATACAGTAATTGAAACAGTGGGTTTTTAAAAATTATTTTACCCTGACCATTTTGGAAAATTCATAATCTTGACTTTTTGAAATCTATTTTTTCTTCATCTTTGTTAGAATTTTACATAATTGTTAAGGGATTTCAAGAGCATAAACAATAAGGTGTGCAAAAATGGCAAACTAAAAGCATTATTGGGAGAGATTCATAGCAAGGTTCATCTAAATCCTGACATTACAAATGAATTTAAAAGATCTGTAGTAAGCTACTGCATTTGAAGGGGTTGTGCAAAGTTTTAGGAGGGAAAACCTAATAAACTTAAAATCAACTTGATCTCACCAAGTCATTGCTAATGGAGTTGGTATATTTTTCTATGATATTAAATGGAGATTAGACATGCATTTGTTTTAGTTTATTTAAATAAAATCTTCAGCTTTCTGTGAGTTCAACATTTTCGACTAGAAAATGGCATTGCTAAATCTATATTCTTTGCTTTATTCATTTGTTTCACTTGATAACTGAAGCAGAGATATTTTTAATTGTTCACTTTAATTAATTTTAAATTGACATTCTTTGATTTGTCTGTCTTTAACAAGAATTATAATGAACACTCATCAAAACAAAGCACCTGTAAACGTATGCATCTTTATTGATTATTTCAAAGTTTACACGTCAATAAAAAAAAAATAGTATATTAAAATGAAAAATTCTCTCTATTGTATAGTGGCCACAGCTTAGTTTATAAAATTTCCTTTCCCTAATAACTTATGTAGTCTTTGGTAAATTGTTTTTGCTAAATCAGTACAGTTTGCTACAGATCTTCCATCAGTATTAAACCCAATTCTTTGGAATAATGGGATATTACCATTATAACTCTCTAGCTCTAGGAAGCTGTCATAGACCAGTCTGTGTTTTATTTGTTTTCTAGAGGGCTGGTTACTTCAGCAGTCCACAGAGCAGTTCATTATTGTCTCTGTTTATAGCCATGGCACAGATGTCTAGAAATAAGCCAGCAAATTGACCGTATAGTTAGCCCTTTGGTGAATCTCGTTGACATTTTATACATTTTCAAGCTCAAATGCAATTGACAATTTTCTTGGGGTTTTACAAAGTTATTTTAGAATGTCTTTTTCTATTTCTTATGGTGTGGGAATTTATGCAATATTTAAAACAAGTGTTTAAGTAGATATTATTTGCACTGATGTGACTCACATGTATACTTCATTTCTAAATCTCAATAGATTTGACAATCATTTTTTTTTTTTTTTTTAGATATTTACCTTTAATTAACAAGCAAAGAATTCTTTTTTTGATTGCTGGTTGTTTTGTTTTTTTGAATGAATTTTTGTATATATTTATGATATTTTGAATCAATTCGATTTATTTATTTTTAAAATGCTTAGACTGTGGTCAGAAGGAAATATTTTTCATTCTCAGGCTGATGAAAACATTTTGTCTTGAGAAAAAAATCTCAACATCTGATGATAATGTATTATATTGACATCATTTTAATAAAAAGTAAAAACTAATTATTGCTGTGTTATTAAACAACAGACTGTTATGATACCATTAGTACAAGTGCTGAGGACATAAGGCAAGCAGGCTAGCTATACAGGCCTTTTTATATTGTTAAGTACTTGTGACGTAAAACTACCATGTAGTTTGACACAGAACTCCTAGTATTGTTATTCTCATGTACCGTGGAGAGTAATTGGCCAATTATGGAATGAAAAATGAGGAAAATCTGCATTAGTTTTTTATTGATTGTATGTAACAGCACTGAAATGGTAGAAATTTAATATCAGGCTTGGTGTCAGAAGATGTTGATAGCAGGAGGCTGTGATGAGAAAGTGTACACTGAGACACCCACTGTTGTAGTCAGATCAAGATTATACATGAAATAATAACTCACTAGCAGAGAGAACACTCAGATAGTGTGTTCCTTTTTTTTTTCCACGATTCTGTTCAGAATTGTGGCACAGAAGAACAGGAGGAAAAATCTCCCGATTTTGCTGGCAAAGGGGGAAGTTGCTGTCCATGTCTTTAGGGTGAACAATGTGTTAACAAAAAGCAAGGAGGAATTTGGGTATTAAATTCAAGAAATGCTATTTTGTAATCCTTCATGTTGTTGGATAAATCTTTCAAAAAAGGAAAATGCTTCAAGTCAAAAGTTTTTCCACAAAGCAATCAGGAAAAATCAGTTCTGTTCAGGAGATATTTCTGCCTTGAGTGAGTGCCAGTAGATTTAAAAAGACATAATGGAACATCAAGATGAATACCTAATCAGGGAAAATTCCATTGACAAATCATGAAATGTTTACTGCCAGGAAGGAGGGATTTTCATGGATATTGAAAATTACCCACAATGCATTTGCATGAATTTGATTGGTCAGATAGTGCTGTAAGGTAGGTACCAAATTTATCTGTGTGATTGGCTGACAGTATATGATGTCATGTATAGACGACTATTATTGTTTGTTGTTTTGTGAAGATCTTGTTATTATCAATATTTCATTTGCTTGAATTTCTTTTTCAGCACGGATATATAATTGCGACTAAGAACTTGTTTTTCTGTCTTTTTAATTAGATGAATTGTTTGAGAAACAAAATGTCAACTTTCCGCCTATTGTTGTAGGCAGAGCCGTTAACAGATTTCCAATACTCAAGTTTTGTATCGCTATTTTCAGTTGGTATGTGTCTTATTACTAGGGAGGCTTTAGGATTCATCCATTAACTCAGCTGTTTAATAATAGATAAAAGTAGTTATACATGCCAGATTCTTGATCACAGAATCACAGACACCCCAGTGTTCTGCACTATATAACAAATCATCTTGTCTTATCAAGAGATAACGGAAGATATTACAATTAAAACAGAAAATTATATTTCATACTGAATGTTTATTACCAGGGGTACAAAAACAATTGTCAGTGACAGAAAGTAACTAGACAGGGGTAATTTCCAGGAAAAAAGGACCTTTATAGGGAATATAGAAATATAAATTAGATAGCTGGACAAATATAGAAAGTGGTTGGCTCCTAAATTGGCATGTTTGGTGTTATTTGGAACTTGATTAATCATTATTCTGGTGGAATATTGATGTCCATTAGAGGGATAGCGAGTCACTGACCACCGATGTCAGTAGCTAGTCACTTATGAAAAATCCATTACACCTTATTTGTTCGGCATCGTAAACAAGGAGAGGGAGAAACAATCAGGGAGGCAGATTATTAATTTGTTCCCTATTATATAAAATTTTTGATTTTATTAAGGGTTTGATAGTGTATTTATCTTGTTCGTATCAATGTTAGGTTATTGGTCAACTTAAGAAATATTGGGAAAATTATATCAGTTATTGTAACATCATAATCCACATATAATGATATGTTTGTATTTTTAATCAATAGCCCAAATCAACAAACTGGTTAATACAACTATAGTGAAATTCTTCAGTTTTCAGTGCCAAGAGCCACTAAATACATAGTAATATAATTGCTAAATGATGTTATTGCAAAAGTTTATCACACCTATTATAGAGATTTCCAAAGTCAAATTGACTTTTGATATAAATACATGTAAATTTTACAAAATTACAAAGTAGGGAGGGTTTGGGGGTGGAAGGGGTAAAAATGAAAATTACATTTATGTACACCAGATATCGTTGTGATATCTCTGATAGTGTGATGTGAATAGTGTGCATCAATTAAACGTTAATGTATATATATGTACGCCATGTACAAAAAAAATAAAAAAAATTCAGAAGAGAAAAAAATTGAATATGAAGAAATTCATGAATATTTAAGCTTTTCCACTAGGGTTATAGCAGTAGATAGGTTCAATGAATAGTTAAATTTTACAATAATTCTAAGAATGATATGGATTAAAAAAAAATTTAAGTTATTATACATGTATCATATGGTGTTGAGAGAGATATTATTTACTGTTAACTGTGCAGGTATGTTAGAAGAAAATTGCATGAGAAAATCCAGTCCTTGTCCTTTATACAAGATTCTGTTGTAGTCCTGAGAATGATGCTAAATGGCAGGGATTTATTAGATAACAGTTTGTCTGAGAAAGACTTCAAACTATTGAAAATCAATATTTCTTCTTCTGAAGCTCTGAAGAATTCTTACTAACTGTAACAGTGGGAAGTTAATATCATCAGCGAATCTTTTCTTTTGGAGTTTTGTTCCGATTCAGAAGGATAATTCCATGTTCTCTGTTGTTCCACATTGATCTCAAATTTCTCTTTCCATTTCTTAAAACTCAATTAGCAGATCTAATAGAGCCATATTGGAGAACATTATACCTTCATCATACTCGGCTATCCTCTAATGTAAGAACAAATGCCATTGTACTTGACCAGAGTGCAAATCTCGATTTTTTTTTATCTTCAAATTTCAGTATAGTCATTTCAGTGATGTTAGTTAAGATTCCTTTAGAGACCAAATTAACACAAAAGCAAGTTTGTTCTATGGGTATTGTTAGACTGTTCAATACTGCGCATTACAAGTTCTCAAAACTATATTTATTCTTCTGAATTACTACTTTTATTCATGTATTGCCAATTGCAAACCATTGTCTTTGAATTAATTTTCACTGTTCTTTATAAATAAGGTGACTTATTCACAGGAAAAAATGAAATAAGGAAAGACAAAACAGTTTTGTGAGGGGGAGAGGGGGTTATATGTTTCTCAAGTAAAACACAAAAATAGTGAATTGCCAAGGGTAACCAGCATTGCATAATCTTCCAATCACTATCATGACTATATCTAGTTAATATTTCATATAAAGGTTGAGTTACATTGTGAAAAAAATGACTTCACTATAACCAGGTTTTGGATTTATGCCTATTTACTATAAAGACATTTTACAGTGTTTACTACATGCACATGTACAGCTCTGTAGCTGAAAATAGAAACTTTTTAGTTATTTTTTTCTCTAATTTCTCCTGTTTTATGAGAGTATAGTGAATTGCATAGGAGACTAATGAAGTGAAATATTTCCATTTTATATAGATTTACCTCCCCCTTATCCAGGCTACCCCCACATCCAGTCCTCCCCTGAGCCGCTGGAGAGTTATGGTGCCTTTGGAGACAGGAAGTTCTCGGCACCTGTCCTCGGTTCCAATGACATGAGAGGCATAGACCGTCAAGAAGATCACCATATTGTCCGAAGCGATGAAGTCGAAAACATTCCAGAAACAGTACAGGAAGAGCCAGATCTCGAAGATTTCCCGCCCCCAATGATAAGGTAACTGTAGATCACAAGTTTTACATAGCACCTTATTTTCATGAGAACATTTTTTGATATTAATAAGCAAGACAAAATTTTTGTCTCTATTGTTTTTTGTTGTACATAATCCTTTATAAGATTAATATAGGTAAGAATGAAATTTTCACGAGCAGACGGTCTCTTGTAATTATGTGAAAATAAAGTTCTCATGAATTTAAGGTGATTTACAGGATTTTTCATGCATATTACTTGCACTCTAATAAAAGTTGGTTTACAGTGTTTCACTCAAATAACCTGCAGTCATGGTGGACATTTGTTGATTTTAAGAAGATTTCTAAATGTCTGGTTCCTTAACTCTGTTACCTTATTTACAGGAGCAGTAGTGATCTCAACAGAATATCCCCAGTCCCCGTGGAGACCCCCATTGTGTATCAGGAGGAGGATGACTACCCTCCCCCTCCTCCTCCCCCACTGAATGAAAGTGACCTCCATCTGACCTCTGTGAACCATAGGTCAGTCCCACCTGATTCTGTGATTAGTCAAACCGTGATAGAGGATCATGGGATACATGGAAATGTCAGTATTCTCAGCTCGTCAAGGACGGATGATTCAGAAGATGATCCGAAAAAGAAAAACAAGGTATAAAAACAGTAAAGTATACCGCATCAATAAAGTTATGGCATAATTTTAAATATGTATATGGAACAAGGACCCTCTTTTTCTGATATTTGTATCTCAATTATTGTTGTTCTTTTCTAGCTACATTGTGCAACCATTTTTTTTTTTTGAATTCCAATGAGATTTAGCTTAACTTCATACTATTTTCTTTATGATTCTTTTTTTAGGTCACCTGAGCTGAAAGTTCAAGTGAGCTTTTCTGATCACCCGTTGTCCGTCGTCCGTCCGTCTGTAAACTTTTCACATTTTCAACTTCTTCTCAAGAACCACTGGGCCAATTTTAACCAAACTTAGTACAAAGTATCCTTGGGTGAAGGGGAGTGTAAATTGTTAAAATAAAGGGCCAAATCCCCTTACAAGGGGAGATAATCAAGAAAAGACAAAAATAGGGTGGGGTCATTAAAATCCTCTTCTCAAGAACCACTGGGCCAGAAAAGCTGAAACTTATATGGAAGCATCCTGGGGTAGTGTAGATTCTAAATTGTTTAAATCATGACCCCCGGGGGTAGGGCTTGGCCATAATAGGGAATCCAAGTTTTACATTGAAATACATAAGAAAAATCTTTAAAAATCTTCTGAAGAAGAACCACTGGGCCAGAAAAGCTGAAATTTATATGGAAGCATCCTGGGGTAGTGTAGATTATAAATTGTTCAAATCTTGACCCCCGGGGGTAGGGCGGGACACAATAGGGAATCCAAGTTTTACATTGAAATATATAAGAAAAATCTTTAAAAATCTTCTTTTCAAGAACCACTGGACCAATAAAGCTGAGACATATTTGGAAGCATCCTGAGGTAGTGTAGATTCTAAATTGTTCAAATCATGACCCCCGGGGGTAGGGCGGGGCCACAATAGGTATATTAAAAGGGGAGAAATCTGGTAAAGAACAGCATGGCCAAAGTTACTCAGGTGAGCGATGTGGCCCATGGGCCTCTTGTTTAATAAGTGTTAACACCATAGAAATTTAAATCCGAGAGACTGGGTATGTTGTTTGTATTGAAATACTGTAAATTTTGCTGTTCACAGAGACACCTAGTGGACAGAGCTTACTATATTGCCAAGGAACTCCTAATGACAGAGAGGACTTATAAGAAGGACTTAGAAGTCATTACAATGGTAGGATTCTATATGATGATGTATGATCTATGTATGATTCTATATACTAGGATTTAGTTTGTACTGAGATTTAGATGTGATGTACATTTACATAATTGAATTATAAATTTACGATACATGAAATACATCTCTAACAATAACATTTATGTATGTTTGGTTAGTTCAAAGCTAAATATGATGCATCATGATTAGTGAGTCGGCCATAGAAGAAAATTAATCTTTGTGTTTAAAATAAACTAACAAATATATTTTTAATTTAAAAGTGGTTCCAGAATGCTGTACATTTTGAGGACGGTTTGCCAGACTACCTAACCAACTTGTTTGTACATTACGGGCCTCTGTACGACTTCCACTGTCAGTTCCTTAAAGAGGTGGATCAAAGGCTCTCCATGTGGTATATAGATTTATTAGATACCATTATGGCATGTTGATGAGGTCAATACATGATTTTATTGCGACATTTGATTGAGGACAAAACCTGGGGTCAATATCCAGTTCTTTGTTGTTGCAATTAAATCATGGATTGAAATCTTAGTGGAGCAGGTCTCATTCTCAAGTAACTATAGGCTTAAACTGGACCAAACTTACATGAATGATGCATCAAGGGATGCACACCACCGGACATGCTTTGGATGCTGGATCTGACCTACATTTTCAGAAGAGTGAATATGTTAAAATTTTTGGAGCAGGTCCATTCTCAAATAACTGTAAGCCCAACATAGACTAAATCTTGTTTTGGATTCTGGATCTGACCTACATTTTCTGGATGAATGACCAGATTTAAGTTTATTCCCAGGTTACTACAAGCCTTATGTTGACCAAATTTGCATGTATGACACATCTAGGAATGCTAACCACCAGACTTGCTTCAGATGCTGAATCTTACATTTTCCAGATGACTGAATAGAAAAAAGGTTTAGGAGCAAGTCCATTCCCAAGTTAACTAAAAGTCCTACCCAAGCCAAACTTGCATAAATGTTGCATCTAGAGATGCACACTACTAGGACATATGTTAGGGTTTGAGACTTTGCTTCCTTTAAGAAAACATTCATTGAGTTGAGCTCTGTAATCTTTGATTTCCTGTGTTTTTTACCTGACTACATTGCAGCTCATTTATCCCTCCCTCTCTCTCTCTCTCTCTCTCTCTCTCTCTCTCTCTCTCTCTCATAGATACTCAAGTTTCATTAAGGCTGTTTAGTACTATACATTTTTAGACCACTTTTTTTTTTTTTACCCTGCTAGAAATATCCTGTTGGGGGCCTCATCACAACTGACAGTATCACTGATGACTTTAGGGCTACACATTGTATCATATTCCTCAGAGAGTAGAACTGTCTCTCTCTCTCTCTCTCTCTCTCTCTCTCTCTCTCTCTCTCTCTCATAGATACTCAAGTTTCATTAAGGCTGTTTAGTACTATACATTTTTAGACCACATTTTTTTTTTATCCTGCTAGAAATATCCTGTTGGGGGCCTCATCACAACTGACAGTATCACTGATGACTCTGATGACTTTAGGGCTACACATTGTATCATATTCCTCAGAGAGTAGAACTGTCAGATAATGCTCATATCCCCAGAACCACGCATTTGAAGCTCATTATATTTTATTGATCATGTTGATTGTGAAGCTCATATCTGAACCGAGAATTATGATATCCTTAATTGTTACTACCTGAATGACTAGGAAAAAAAATTGTTTGAGATCCAATTAAGGAAAAATATCAAATTAAGCTGAGATTCTCTGTCACCTGAGGACTGAGGGTTTTTTTTCAAATTGGGAGGGAAAAAACATTCAGTTACATTTATTTTGCATGGACAGTTTTTGAGAAGTATTTAACTGGAAGCACAGATGTAAAATCAAGGTAGTAAATCTGACTCCTTCCATAGACTAATGAGCTCTGTTTAGTCTGCACCAGCAGATGGGCCATTACATCCTTATGTCTGCAGCATCAATTCTCTAATGGACTAGTAAATTGTATGAGCTTCCTGTCCTTTCACAAGTAGGCTTTTATCCATTCACGTCACTGACCAAGTGTCAATCAATGGTAGAGGGTCTCGATGTCTGCCCTGTTGGCAGACTATGATGGATCACCAGGCCATGGGTTCAAGGATTGTTCATAGTAGAATCCCTCCTGATGATTTCATCTGCAGGTTGAGGGGAAGGGTACATGTATAATTGATGGTTAGAGGGGGTATGAATACAAAACTCATGGAAGTTGGTTTAAAATCAGAACTCTATCTAAACTGAAGTCTAAAAGAAGGAATCTCTTTTTATATTGTTACAAATATGCACATGATTACAGTAACTGTGTTTCTGAGTTGAGTATCTTGCAAACCAGTGATGTAGTTTGTTCCTTTACTCAGATTTTTAAAAAGCCACTATGGTTTATATTATTCTTAATAGTTTTTAGGGTTTTTTTTTTTTTAATAAAAGTAGAAATTATAACAGATAATTGTTAAGTTAATTTAAGGACTAGTTTCTGAGGAAGTTACAGTAATTCAAGTTGCAGCTCTAAGAATTAAGTAGGTGGAAAATATTAACAATGAATGAAAATGTCATATTCTATAAATAATTCATGAGCATTTTGCAGCCTCTGCAACAAGGCATTGTCAAATGTGAAATTTGTGGCATGTCAACTGAGGTTAGATTTTGTGTTATAGGGAGGGAAAGTCCAATGCACATTTAAATGGAGACTACCAGAGGATAGGGGACATTATGACATCAACATTTCCAAAGGTCTTACCAGTAAGTGCTAATTGTCATCATATTAAATGTGAGATTTTTTTTTTACAAGACTTGGGATTTGTTGTTGAATTTGCCCCTTCAAAATTCTTGGTTAAAGGTTCAGTTAAATGTAGTTATTTCATGCCATGTTTATTAAATGTTAGCAGAAATCAGAAATGTGTCTTTACCGATAGCTTACAACCATTTATTCCATTTACTGTCCATATCAAAGGATGAGAGTGTATATGTTGTAGTAGGGAATAAAAATTTCTCTTGTTTTCCTTAGCTTTATAGAAATTATCTACAACGACAAGAAGAGATTTTATTGGACCTGGAGCTGGCATTAAAGTCCCATAAAACATTTGAAGCCATGTACAGAGACTTTGAGAAACAAAAAGTGTGTTATCTCCCTTTGAATTCCTTCCTCCTTAAGCCAGCACAAAGAATTCTACACTACAAACTTATTATGGAACGTAAGTCTTGCGTTCAGTTAATGAGAAATCATACATTTAAACGCAGAATTTATGATAATTGATATTACTTTGTAATGAATATTTTTTTTTACTTAAATTACAATAATAATTTTAAATGATTTTTTTATTTGGTTTAATTTCTGTACAGATATATAATATTTTGCTTAAAATTTTTGCTAAATTTATAATAACTTGAAATGCATCCTGTACTTGCTGTTTTATACATGTAAATATGTCTATTGTATTTTGATTTTGTGCACAGAAGTTGATGCGATTCAGAAATACAGAAGAAATGTGAATTACTATTTTGTGTGATTTTTATTTTTAGGTTTAACTAAACATTACACACTGGACCATCCAGACTTTGCTGATTGTAAAAGTGAGTATGAAAAACTATTTGACATTTGCATTAATTGGGATCATTCCATTATAATTTAAATTTTTATGGTCTGAGAACTTGTATTTAAAGAAACAGGATCCTCTCTAAAAAAAAAAAAAAAAAAAAAAAAAAAAAAAAAAAAAAAAAAATGCAATAAATTGGAATCATAGCATAAGAGAATAGGTACATGTAAAACTTTGCAGACTGATGGTTCTTATGAAAAATAAATGATGAGATTCGTTTTATTTAAAATTTATGTACATGTATGAATGCTTTTTCTTTTCAATCTCTGATAGTGTTATAAGAGGGATTTTCCTTCTGTTGTAGATGCCTTAAGTCAGATAAATGCTGTGGTCACAGAATTTAGTGATTCTATTAGGTCACAGGTAGGTCACATTCTCTGAATCTGTAGACCTCCATCCCCACCTCTCCATCATTTGAAGCATTATGTATCTTATTTTGATGGCTGAAATTTGGTCTTTTTTTCAGGAGAATCTCCATAAGCTGATAGAATTACAGAGAGATTTAGTGGGGATTGACACACTTGTACACAGAGACAGGGTAAGTGTTTACATGGTTTTATAATGCTCTATCAACATAGATAATCTTTGTCCAAATCTTCAAACTATGCTAAATTTGTGAAAAACATGAAGGTGTTTTTGTTTCAAAAACAGATATTTTTTTTGGCTCCTAAAATTTCAACAGGAGTCAAATATTGAATATTTTTTTTTAACTTCATTTTCCAATAATTATTTTTTAATGAACATGTCTGTGTTCATATACCTTCTGAATTATGGTTTGTCTTCTACTCCTCTTTGTAGATCTTCATCAGAGAAGGATGTCTGCAGAAATTCTCCCGTAAAGGTTACCAACAAAGAATGTTCTTCTTGGTAGGAGCAAGCTGGTATTTTATGTGGTAGAATGTTGATATGATTATTTGATTTTGTAAATGTTTAAACTTGATTTTTTTTGCTTCTGTTTTGTCAGTTTTCGGATTTCTTGGTGTACACTAGTCGTGTGGCATCCTCAGTTCTCCAGTTCAAAGTTCACGGACAGCTCCCTCTACGAGGAATGATCGTAGGTTTTCAGTAATTTCCTATATTTGATATACTTAATTAAAAAATATATAAAGTTCTCTCCTTTGATATACAAATATAATCCTTAAGGGGGAATATTGGGTTTACTGTGAGTTAACAGTTTGATTTTTTTTAAATTTCCAGACTTTATTGTTTAAAAATGTTGTTATTGTTGCACAGGTAGAGGAATCGGACCATGCTAAAATGGCAGTGGCCAACAGCTTCGCAATCTATGGTGGAAATAAATGCATCTTAGTGGCAGCAAGGTCAGATTCAGAGTTGTTTTAATCATTTCATATTTATATACAAGAAAAACTAATTAAAGAGCAAGAGCCACTTAGGACCTTTTTTGGCCCTGTGAATTTCTGAAAATTCAAAACTGTATAGTTTTAGTCAACAAGGCAATAAATAATACTTGAGCACTTGGTGAATGAATATCTACTGAAAATGACGTAATTTTCTTTCTAGTCAATGCATTTTGACGTCATGAATTGCGTCATTATTCACATATCCTGAATATTTCTTCAAAAATAGCCAAATTATGATGCCATTTTTCAATATTTCATATACAGCACAACCTCCGATCCAAAATGTATAAATATATTGTAAAAGAACTGTTATTGAAGATTATAAAACATATTTAATTTTTGGATCGAGGGGTGTGCTCATATTTTAATTCTTTGCTGAAGGTTCTCAAAAACACCTGTTTTCTGCGAAAGTCAATAACATCGCAATTTCACACAACCTGTTGTTCAATGCCTGGACTCTTCAAAGGAAATTCTGTTGTATAAACTGAAAGCACTAAGTCTCTACTTTATAATAATGTTGAAAATGGTACAGGGGTATTAGTCAATAAATTGGTATATTCTACAGGGCCATTTTATGCATAAAGTGAACCTAGCTCTTTGCTTTGACTTAAATGTAAAATGTTCTGTTGTGCTGAATTGTAGTTATCAAGAAGAAAAAGACAAGTGGATTGAAGATCTGAATGCAGCCATAATACAAGCTAAAAGTCGTGGGGATGATAAGTTCAGATATCCTAGTCTCAAATCCTCAACAAGTAAGTACAGGGCTTGCCAAAAGTTGCAGGGATGATAAGTTTCGATATCCTAGAATCAAATCCTCAACAAGTAAGTACAGGACAAGCCAAATGTCCTGTGTGCAAACAGATCTGATATCCTAGTCTTAGATCTTCAACAAGTGAGTACAGTTCACACCAAAATAAATGTTGTTGATTAAGTTCCAAAACCAAGTCTTAAAGGGTTTTTATCACGTCTCAAAATTTTTTGGTATGACAAAGTTTACATGTTATTAAAATCATATATTTAAAAATCTTTGCTAGAAAATTAATATTGTTGATGTTTCAGCGATTCAAAGTTTGAATTTCTCAATATGCATATTTTGATCGCCAATGCTATGCACGATTGCTCTGACGTCATAGGTGTCAATCCTGGTCAAGCAAAGTACTTATTCTGTATACAAAACGGCTCATTCGTTGTGTCTATTAAACCTGTTAGTAAATAAATAAGTGATAATTGGATAATTGACAGCTAGTAAGGTATAATTTGTGGCTTTAGGATGCACAAATTCTCACAAGAAAGGTTTCAGGAAGACTTTTTTTCCACATTTCTTGGACTTGGTCGAGAATTGAAAGGGGCCCTTTTTTCTGCAAACGTGAGGGCTTATTCTCCATTCAGAACAATCGTTTATGCCCGATCACGATTTTTTTTCTATACTATAAAATATTTTAAGGACATAGTACCTTTTTTTAGAAAGGAAAAAATACTCGACACGCATTTTTAAAGTCGCACAGAATCTAGTACATGCTAGTGGGAATGTTGGTGAACTTCGTAATGGCGTACGGCTCCATCGAACAGTATTGAAGAAATGTCATTTCTAGTACACGATATTCACTGGAACAGATAGAATATTTATATATATACAGTTTTATTAAGATAATGAAGAAGTTGAATTTAAAATTCTCATATTTATAAATATTTATGAAGTCCAACTTCAGTTATTTGTTCTATTTAGTCGGAAGTCCCGAGTTGTCAATGGCTTCGTCTTCGGTGTCCTCTCCTATTGTCGGCATATTTTCTTGGTTATTTCTCTCTGCTAGACGTTCATACATAAAAGATTGACCGTCTATAACTGAAAGAATATCGTCGATGTCAAAATTTTTACCGATCTATTGTGTAGTGTATATTATTTAACGTCAAAATCTATTTGATACATTTAGTCTTACGATAAGCTTTACGAGTTCTAATTGACCATTGACACCTATGATGTTTCAGTACCACGTGACCCCTATCTAATTAGTAGAGATTTTTACCTCGAGAACTCTATATTACGGGTGTTTTATTGCCTAATTATGACTGTTCTCAAAGTAATTTCCTAATTAAACAGTAATTACATGTTTCAAGAATATAATAGTGTTTCATTTTTAAAAAATTTAGATTCGTGAGAAAAACCCTTTAAATCCTCGAAAAAGTAAGCACAGGGCATGCCAAATGTCCTGGGGATGATAAAGTTCAATAATCTCAAATCCTCAAGTAAAACCAGGTCAAGCCAAAATACACTGGGATAAGTTCAGAAACACTAGTCTTCCGTGCTTTACATATAAGTACAAGGAAGCTAGAAGATGAAGGGGTATTAAGTTCTAACACCGACCGTACTCTCATACCCTCAACAAGTATAGGACAAGGCAAAAAATGATAAGATGATAAGTCCCTTTATCTAATCTCAGACAAACTTAAAGTAAGAGGATGGTAAGTTATCTAGGCTTCAGTCCTCAAAAGGCAGTAAGATATAAAAACCAAAAGTCATGGCTAATATAAGTTGTATCAATATTCTATCAAAATTCTTAAGTTTAAAAAATACATGTATTTCTTTATCAGTGAACAAGATATATACATATTAAAATGATAAGAAGCATAAATTATCTTTATTACTTGCATTTTAATCATTATAAACAAATTATTGTATAATTAATTTGTAAATATTTCCAGGTTCCTCAGACAATGTAGGGGTGGATGGTGAAGTGAATGGGGTGTCACAGGACAAGAATGTCCAGCACAGAGCCAACACCACCATGCATGTGTGCTGGCACAGGAATACCAGTGTCAGTATGAGGGATCATGAGAGAGCAATTAAGGTATCCACAATAACTGAAGAAAATCAGCAATAGAAATAACTGACCCAAATCAATAATAACTGACCAAAATCAATCAGCAATAATTGATCAAAATCAATCTGCAATAACTGATCAAATTTAGTTTCCTTTATGTTTACAATGAGCACTTTATATCACCAGTTTTCTCCCACAATATAATTATGCAACTTTTTTGTCATTTTTTCATGTATTTATCTGCTTTTGCCCTGAATGACATATGGGGAGATTTACAGAGATTGTGATGAATTGTTCTTGACTTTTCAGAACCAGTTGAGCGGTTACCTACTGAGGAAGTTCAAAAATAGTAATGGCTGGCAGAAGTTGTGGGTCGTTTTCACCAACTTCTGTCTTTTCTTCTTCAAAACATATCAGGTATGCTTCTTTTTGCTTATTAAGTAATGAGATTTGATTCAAATGTATTTTTGCTTTGGGCAGTATGCAGATAACTGAGTACAAATTTTGAAGAGCTATACATACCTGTATTTGTCAGCTTCAAAAAAAGAAATGTCTACCATTCATTGGTTACTTAATATTTTTGTGTAAAGTAGTAATCAATCAACTGAAGAAATTTTCCAAGTTACATGACATGGTTTAGTATTGTATATATATGTATATGCCTTCACGAAAATGCATTACTATTTACAGGACGACTTCCCTTTAGCCAGCCTGCCATTGCTTGGTTACGCTGTAAACACACCTGAGGATGAAGATGGCATTCACAAAGACCATGTGTTCAAGCTTCAGTTCAAAAATCATGTTTACTTCTTCAGAGCAGAATCTGAATACACATTTGAAAGGTGCGGCAGTTATTATTAACTGTAATATAAAGTTTTACATATCAGTATAATGATCTACCTTACATTAAATGGGAGTAAGTAATTGACCTTTCTGGTTTATTGATTCTGTACTTGTTTAAATTTTCAGCATCTTAAAATATAAAGTATTTAACATTTTAAAGATTACACTGAGAAGAATTGGGAATTTAAAAAAAATGACACTTTGGCAGTCTCATAGATGTGTTGTGACATGTCAGTAGGGATAAGTAAAAAGAAAAAAATCTCTGCAGTGCCAGTATTTCTATGCTTAGTATTTTATTTCAGGTGGATGGAAGTTATCAACAGTGCAACAAACAGTGCCAGAAGAATCCGCCTCTTCAGTCGATTGGACAGTAATCAGCCAATCAGTTCTTAGCAGTTCTCTTCTCTTTGACAGAAATTAACCAATCAGTTTTCAGCACAAAGTTGTTTTTTTTTTTTTAAATTCAATCATGGTATTGAAATTGGTTTATCACAGCAGAGGCATATCTTGCAGTGAAAAATAATTTAGCCAGTGAATTAAACTACAAAAAAGGCCTCCACATACAGTGTTATTGGTACGTGCACTGTGGAACTGCACAACATCATGTTAAATTAAAACGAACAAAGATTCCATTAAATTTACACAGAAATCATTTCCCTAGTCAAGCTTTTCGCACTTTAGTTTTGTGTTTTGTTGCATCTTGTTTTACATGAATAGATTTTGAATTTTGAATTTCTTTGCATTTTTTATTCCCCTGCCAGCAGCTGTATTAGAATCTATGCAATAGTATACAGTGTAAATCCCTGTCTACATTTGATGTATTAACAAATTATAGATATTAGAAATCAAAATCAGCAACATCCATGTAAACCCACTTCCATAAAAGGCCTGTTGCCAGGTCAAATGTACATGTATTTCATATGCTGCTATTTTTTAATTTCATATTCATTAACCGTCACCCCCAGTAACATGTAATCAAAGTGTATTTTATTATGGTAACTCTGTTATATGCAATTTAAAGGAGAACAAATTTTCACAGAAGGGAATAAGAAGATAATGGCAGCATTAAGTACGTCTATGTTGTGAACCCCATTCCAGGCTGTACAAAAACAATGACGATGTGTTGCTATAAAGTAGAAACAATGTGTTTATTGTAATTATTAATTTAACCATATTTAGGTATTCATTAGGAAACATCTATATTTTTTCGTATAAATATATTAAAAGTATTATCACCTGAGTTACTCATTGTATAATTTCTACAAAACAGTAATGTCTATTCTAGGTAATGTTTTTTTTTTTGGGGGGGGGGGGGGTTCTTTAGAAACTCTCAAACTAAAATTCATCAGCTTTGTTTTTTAAATGGGTTGTGTTATTCAGTATTCTGAGACTATACCAACGACACATGAATTTAATCTGAAACTTTGACAGTTAATTAAGAAAATGTTAATCAGTATGGATGTGGTTAGGGAATTTTTTATTCAGATTCACATAAAACCTTCTCATGCTTTGATTTTGTTTTGTTTTTTTAATTTCCTGTACAATGTAATCAATTTGCTTTTAGTCCATTAAATTTCTGTGAAACTTAAAAAAAAAAACAAGGTAGATTTGTAGCATGTACAAAATATTTTCTTCAGCAGTATTTCAACAATGATTTAGCTGTTGCATCCATTTTGTTGGGAATTTTTAAGTTTTCATTATACATTTAGCTTTTATGTTTACATTTTTGTTTTAGTTGAAGGTTGTTTAGAGAGGAAATTTTATTTATCCTTATTTTTACAAGAGATTTATTTTCTACTCTGTGATTTTGTGGAAGAAAAATTTTAATTAATGTTCTAATTCTAGGTATTTCTGAAGGGGAAAAAATTATCAGTTTTAGTTGCCTAGCAACAAATATTTGGGTGATTGGAAATGAGAGGTTATGAAATGATCTCTTGGTGCATGTATTTATTTCTTTACTTGAATATGTTTTCAAAAATGGGAAGTTTAATATACAGATAAGAAAATATATGTGTGCTAATGAAATTTTAAAATGTTTGCAAGCTTGTTCAATTTATCTCTGATTTGTGGTCATGCTTTATGTAGAATGAGAGCAAAATTTCTGATGCTTCACATTTCTTGAAGTCTGTGTTCATTGGTATGTTCTAAACACTTGACTGAATAAAATATCAATGATTCTGTATGCAGTATATGTACATGAAGGAAGATATATGATATATGTTCACAGTTTCTATAACTGTTGGAAAAAATATATATAATTTCAAGTCATAACCTTTGCTGTTCTGAATTTATGAAAGACGATAATGCATTAAAAAGTAAAGATCCATGTTTTATTACATGAAGGCATTTTGTCCTTATACATGTTAAACATAATGACACAAGGAATTTTTGTAAAGCCTAAATGTATCTGGAATATTTATTTTTCCTGGTGCTTATATATCTAGAGAATTGTACATAAGAATTACACAACATGTTAACTTGTGAATACTATATGAAATGAATCTTTTTTTTTTTAAACAATAAAAATACACTTAAAACTATTATGAGTGTTTTAAAGTCTTTCATTAGAACTCTGCTTAAAAAGTGGCAGGTTTTTTTTAAGAGTGCTAATTCTATTGTACTGCAGAGCCCTTATTTGAAAATCCATTGCAAGATATTTATGTCCACTCCTCTCTAGATAGATATTTTTCCACACTAATGTGTGCAGTTGTTTGCCATCCTTTATCTTTTGTCTATCAGATGATCCAGTTTCTAAAGAAATAGTTTAAGATATGTTCATTATTTTAAACATGAATTCATCTTGCTTAGGGGGTGAGAGGGGTGGTTGCAACATTGCAAAAATCTTGACTTTTTAATTACCCCAACATCTAAATTTTTTGCACACCTGTACTTTGGACTTCTTTAGGTAAATTTCTAAATGGACACTAATTATGCATCTTGTTCTGACAGAGTATTTACCTTTCTCATCCCTGTGAATTTTATCTGGAGTCTTGATATTTGGCTAATATGTATTTTATTGATCACATTGTAGGATTTCTTTATACATGTTTAAGTTCATAGATTTCCTGTTATGTAATATATAATTTAACATACTGGCTAGTGGTTTAATCATGAAAAGGGCTTGTAGATCATGGGAAGAGTTTTCTTTTCTTTTGTGAAGATGCATACATGTTACTGATGTGCATCTGAAACAGGATTTTACTTCAAGTGGTCAAAGACCCATGAGTATATCTGTGATGGCAAGGTGTCAGTATGTTTGTAAACAATTTCTCAGAATGCTATACCTAATAGTATACAATTTCAAATAGGATTGTCCAAATAGAACCCCCTTCCTGGAGCAACCAAGAAAGGCACGCTTTTAAAATAGCTTTGAAGAATTAGGTCATCTTGCTATAATATTATGCTTTGGTCGTGATCTGTCTTAGTGTTAAGTACAAAAAATATGACCATCCACAGGCCAAGAATTAAAGTGTTGTGTCAATATATTTAACTTATGAGTCATGTCACCTTGAACTTATGCAAATAATCAAAGCATAAGATGATGATGGAACTCTTTGTCATAAACAATCTGATGCATGGTTCATTAAATAAAAGTTTTGCCTTTTAGAATTTACATTTCTCAGATCTCCAGAATTTGACACATCTGAAATATGTGATCTTGACCTTATCTAAATGACCTTTGTACGAATTAACCCTTAGGGCAAGTATTATCTTCCAAAGTCATTTCAAAAATTATGTTATGGACAAGTATGAACACTTCACAACATTGACTTTTACCTCGTCCAAATGACCGTGGTGTAGGGTTGTTACATTCATCTTGACACAAGCAACTTTTGTGCCTAGTGTATTTAACTATGATTTTTTTTCCAGTCCATTGTAAGAATTTTGCAAACGAGTTGCCTAGCTAAGATCAACAAACACCCTCAAGTCACAAACAACCTAAATCTCGCATATCAGATTTTAATGCTTCTTCATTTCAATGTTGTGTCTAGAACAATAATCTAATTTACACCTGTGCCTCAGACTTGTCAAAAATGTCCTTGGCACAGAATGACTGTGAAGGTAGCCTTTAGGCACTACCTTTCAGTTGTACAATGTATGGGCCTCGAAAGTTTCTTTGTTTGAAAGCTGTGTCCAGACAAGAATTTCAATTTTCTTCCGGTCAAAGAAGTTACCAGTATGTATAATGAAATCATAAAAAAGAAAAAAATATGACCAAGATCACATGTTTAGATGTTTTATCTATTCTACAAAGGTTGAAAAAAAATACGACCTTAACGGAGAGTTCTTTAACGTGTGTCAGTGCAATTTTTTTACACCCCCCCCCCCCCAAAAAAAAACAAGGATACAATATCGATATATTTGAAAAGATGAATAGAAAAAAAAATATGGATCCTAGATTTAAACAGAAAAAAATGAAGGGGTTCCATGCCTTGACAACTGTTTCTTCAATAAAAATGGAAGTCGTAAATCTACTTCAGGCCCGTAGGAATTTTAAGCAATTGCAGATTTCAGTGGGGGGGGGGGGGGGGGGGGGATATCATACATTTTTCAGTTGGGGGCACTATCAACTACCAAACATTCCTTGACAAGCCAAAAAAAAAAGGTCATCAGACGTTATTTTTGAGGGGGCACAAGCTATGTTTTAAATTATTATGGGGCCCGGTTCCTACGGCCATGTGCATACGTTGTCGTTGGTCTGCAAAACAAACACTTTTTTGATTAAAAAAAAAAAAACATTCTGATTTTACACACAAGTACTCTGAAGGTGGTATTAAAATAATAATAATAAATTAAAATAAAATAAAAAACGCTTTTCAAGTATCAATGAGTTTCTCATTGACAATATCTATGTAGTTTTCGGAGACAGTCCTTCCAAGCATCTTTTGGAATTTCCATGGGTTCTAATTGTGACCTGTTATTATCAGACCTATTTTTATATTTATATGAAGTAGAGTAATTTTAAAAACTTCTACATGAAAAGAAGAGATCTCTTGCTATGACCTTTAACTGGACGTTTAGCTATATCGATGACGTTTTATTAACTAACAGTATTCATTTTTATTCCTACGTTAACTTGATCTATCCCAATGAACTCGAAATAAAAGACACCACAGAGTCTGATACATCTGTTTCTGTTTAAATGTTTTATTTGAGCCAAAAGATATTGATGGCAAACTGACAACTAAACTTTATGATAAACATGATGACTTCAACTTTTCTATCGTCAGGTTCCCTTATTTATGAAGCAATATATTTTTATCACCTGCATATGGAGTTTTTGTCTCCCAGTTGATTCGATATGCAAGAACATGGTCTACGTTCAATCACTTTATAAAACGAAACAGGCTGTTGACAAATAAGTTGATGATACAAGGATATCAACAATCTCTTTTAAAATCAGCATTTTGCAAATCTATGGTCGATACTATGACCTTGTTTGTAAGTAAAACTGTCGTTAAGTTGAATTTTGGCTGACGTCTTTCATACAAATTGTTTTCAACCTGAGCTGTCTGCGGATTTGATCATGACAAAGAGCACACGGCGGGTGTGACAGGGACAGGGAATGCTTACTCCTCTCTTCTGTATTCAGAGGTTCGCGTTGGCTTCTGCACGTAACTGTTCGCTTACCTCACTGTTCGTAATCTTCACATTTCATATTAAGGATATCTTCAGCCAGGAAATAACTCTCAAGTTTATTATTTAATTTTAAAAAATCTCAAAATGAGCCTTGAAATTGAAATCTTTTTGTGCAATAATATTCATTTTACTGCATCTCAATATTATTCAAGATTCTCTGAAGTCTTAGAAACCGTCTTGTAAAATGTGACATTTGTACCCCCATAAAAGTAAAAATTAATAGTTATACATATTTAGAGAAATCGAATTACAATGTAGCTTTAATCTAGCCATAGATACCAATGTCTATATCAGCATAATATGAAAGTAGAAGTGATATGTGATGTCTTGCAATGATAGCACAAGCTTATTACGCTATGACATATTAAAATCAATTAATATGTTGTGTCTGGTACTGCAAAGCTGCAAGCACAGGCCTTTAGTTCGCTTTAATCTCACTAACTGGGGGCATAAAAAAAATTGTCAGTCGATAGAAGAGATCTGAAGCTTATGGCTGCAAGTGCATATATATAGTTCAATGAACTATAGGAAGAAAGAGAAAGAAAAGAAATAATTTCTCCCTATAATCCTGGAAATGAAGAATCTGTCCTGCACTGGCATGAAAATAAATAATCTGACTAAAGAAGTGCCATCCCCCTCCCCTCTCAGAATCAAATGGTCGCCCCCTCGGTATTTGTTCTTAATCAAGCGAATTTCCCCCTGACTTAGATGCTTTCAGTCTGTGCCCGGTACTTCTTGTTGTTCTTTTATGCCCTATTATTTCTCATTGCGAGTCTGCTCATCATCGTGCATTTTACTTTTTACCCTATTGGAGCTACTTTTACACCGTTCAGGATTCCGGAAAAAATAATTCCACATGTCACCCGCTTTCTTTTTTTCCGTCCAACCTGCACATCCGATATTTTACAGGATTTTGCTGCCTGGTAAGGCTGGTTGGTTTTGCATCGATTGTGGTAAGTATTATATACGTTTAAGTATACATTTTTTTTAAATCATTCATTTAGAGATCTTTACTATGACAAAGATGTCCTTCACTATGATTTCAGTCTTCACTAGTGTAACAGAAGAGGAGAATTATGCGACGAACCAGACCGGGATTCGAACCCAGGCCCCTTGAATCTCGACTCTAGTCAGTTTCTCTACCAACAGACCAACTGAGCTATTTGGTCACCGGCGATCGAACCTGTCTGACCGCTTCATTCCTCCCTCCTTAAGGTCTTCGCCCCCGAAGACACCAACCCACTGGCGATGGAACCCGTCTGACTGCCACACAATAATAGTGTCACTTTGATAAACAAAATGGGCACAGCCCAACAAATGGTGGTTTTATCATATATGGCAAGAAATTAGTTCTTCATTTTATGTGATACTTTTGTAGGTACCACAAGCACTTGTTTCTTATATGGGGTCACCCCTTTCTTTTCTTTCAATAAGGTACCTAACTCAATGATTTTAGGCACCCCCGCTTCAAGCTTGTATTTTGTCAATATATATATGAATCATTAACCTACTTTAAATGACATTGTCTGCTTCGAGAGACTTTTTTCTTGTCAAATAAATTGTTTCAGATGTCTCTGGTTGAGCCTCTTTATTGTAAACCACTCATTTAATCCTCGAAAATTACCTCGATACATATTAAGACTACGTGGGATACAAAACTTTTGATTGGGGTTATAAATGTAAGATAAAACCAGAGACCTCAGAATGGAATACTCGGAAGTCTCTGGTTTAATTTTTTAAATACTAAAAGATTTTTCTCTCCCATATCAGATCAGTTAATACCGATGCCGATATGGGTAATTGATGACCAGACGGGGGTTTAACCACCATTTGGTAGGCTGTGCCAAACCCATCTTCGCTAGCCAAGGGTTTCTGATACACTACTCTCCTCATAAACCCTTGGCATACGGTGCTGATAAAAGACGAAGATGTGCCAAACCTGATATTTTCACGTTAATACACAAAAGCTGCGTCTCTTTGATGTTATTTTAAGAAAAAGTGTTTCCCCCCATTTTGGCCTTTTCAAGTTTTATTATAGACCCTGACACATTGATGTGGGCCCTAAGCCCTGAAGCAATTTACATTGTATTTCCTAATCATAAATATATTTCGAATTTATATAAAACTAAACAAGGACTCCATGTAAAAGCATGCATTCATCTCACACAGTATGTATAGTTTAATTAAATGTCACAGAAATATTTATAATTATTATATATTTCAGAATTAAGGATGATGAAGTGGAGATGGATGTCAGCACAAAGATAAATGGGCAAGAAAAGTTTAGAGAGGACAATGGTCATGAAATGATTGACAAATATATTCAAGTTGATGGAGGTACTGAAAATCAGAGTCACTCAATTACCAACATCAAGCTGAAGGATGATGAAATACGTGAGGTGGATCATGAACTTTATGAGGTAGATTATGAAATTAATGAGAAGGAAGGACTTTGTGATGAGGATGTAAATAAAACTACCATTACAATAAAGATAAGTGAACAATGTGGAAGAAAATGTGAGAGACCCTACATATGTGAAGTATGTAACAAAGCTTTCAAACAGAAATCCCATTTATCAAGTCACATGCTGATTCATACAGGCGAGCTACCTTATAAATGTGATTACTGTGAGCAGGGCTTCCGACAATCCCACGCATTAAAAAAGCACCTTACAGTACACACCAAGGACAAGCCATACACGTGTGGTGTCTGCCACAAAAGTTACCCCCTCAAACAAGTATTAGAAACTCACATGAGGATACATTTAGGGGAAAGGGATCATATTTGTCCAGTTTGTGGACAAGGTTTTATTCAGTACTGTAGTATGAAGAGACATATGATCACACATTTGGAGGAAAAACCTCACAAATGTGACATTTGCGGAAAGTCATTTGCACGACGGTACAAACTGACCAATCATTCCAGAATTCATTCGGGTGAAAAACCTCACAGTTGTGACCTTTGTGATAAAGTTTTTAAATCTCCAGCTCAATTATCGCAGCATCGGACCGTTCACACGGGTGATCAGCCTTACAGCTGCAAGATCTGCAACAAGAAATTCAGTCGACACTCCAACATGACCAATCATTTGAAGAATGTTCACAAGAATGGGAAGTTATGTGTTGGTAAGAAATCCTGGGATTGTGAATTATGTGGGAAGTCGTGGACTTGTCAATCTCATTTACTGAGACATCTCACGTCTCACACGGGAGAGCGGAAGTTTATATGTGAGCTGTGTGGAAATCGGTACTGCGACTCCAGTGCTCTTTATAAACACAGGAAAAAAATCCATAAGAAAAAACGTTAGATATATGCCTATGGCAGCAGTATAATGGCTATTTGAAAAGTCTACTAAATGCATCTTAATTAGTGATGTCTCTCAATTAAAGTACATGTACCGGACTACCGGTACATGTATATAGTATATTAGAACATCTATCTACCGGTATATCATTATATGTGGTCATTACATACTGTCAAGTTGGGCATATTAAAGAAACTTGAATCTTATTTATTGTTGTTTTACTGATTCAGAATTTTTAAAATTCAAAAAGAAATTTAAAAAGGGAGGATTGTTTTCCTAAAAATAACAAAGCAGATTTGGGTGCGGCATGTTGAATTTTCATACTTACCATTGAAATTTTATCAATTTGAATGTTTATAGAAAAGTATCAAAATTTTGGAAAAAATTAGGTGAAGGATGTAAAGATACTTCTCTCCATTTTTATATATTCTTTAATTAGCAACATCCTTATTATTTACCATATGACTCCCCAGCTCAAACCGTACAAACCAGAAAAGCTATATGCATGTTCTACTTAAACATCAGATTTCCCCTCCACCATCCATATCATTGAAGTTCTACACTTTGCAAACATTTTCCAATATCTAGCTACACTGTATTACATTAAATTTTACCAAATTTAGTGGGTCAAATCATGAAATGCTCTGTATTCTCCTGTGTAAACATTTATTCTTTTCACATTGTGTACTTTCTGATTAGCATGGCTATATGTGGGTTTCAGTAGTCTGCCCCTTTGCTTGTATTTTACCCACATAATTCCATGTAACAACATTTTGCATACAAAGACTAACAGTAATGATAAATGTCATATATTAAGCTGATGAAATGAAAAATAAACAAAGTGAATGTTTAAACCTGAACAGATTGCTGTGGTCAACTCCTCCACCACTGCATTGCTAAAGGGAAATAACTACTTCATGTGATGTATTTTAATGGAAACTGATCCCATAGTAGTATGTCAATGACACTACCACCATTACAAAAGATACCATACCACCTTCAGTACCTTCTTACATGTGCCTTGTTAGTGCATGAATAAGTTTACAGAATACAAAGTGCTAAAATGTTGCCCAGAAAATACTGTGGAACTTCAGTGTCTCAAACATTGGTACATGTATTTCAAATACCATAGAGATGTTAAAGTGAGTTGGTAGTCCCGACCACTTTCCCTTTAATATGTATTTTAATTCGATATCTCGAATCCTCGGTCGCCAGATATCTCAAAAGGTTTTTTTTTCAGTCTCTTTGAGAGAGAGATAATGAAGATTGACTATTTATCAATCAATTTATATTCATAAAAATAAAATTTTTATCTATTAATGAATACAGTAAACTCAAGTCTGTAAACATTGTTGCCTACTCAGTGCCTTTAGTGTAATATTTCAATCAACTAAAATCAAATTCTTCTGCAGATACTCTATGGTACATGTATAGACTCTTGTGATGTATATCAGACATATATTATTACAACTTTTGCCTAGATGTGAAGATTTCTTTCAAATAAAGATTGTTATCGTCCATTTTTTTCACTCATTTTTCACGTTCTTTTATGTCCCATTGCAATAGAACAAACTGTATAGAGTGTGCTGCAAAATTATACACATTTACACAATTTATAGATTGTTCATCAGATATATTATAAAAGATCACAGTGAATCACACATGTTTCCATATTTTCATTTCAAGATTTGTAGCCTGAGCAATTGATTTGAGGTGTTGTCATAAATTAAGCATTCAATGGACTTTGACCTTCATCAGCTGACCTTGACCTTTCTGGCATTTTTAAGTCGCAGAAGGGACGCAAAACCAAACAGAAATGTCTGGAAGCACCATTTCATGGTTGCAGAAGAACTGAGGTTTTTATTCCTGAAAAGAAAATGTGTACATGTACATAGCAATGCATTCAAAAATGTACTTAAATGTTGCAAACAAAATATATAAACATTATATTGATATTATTTAAAATACATATATTTTATATACTGTATAATAGCTGTGTTTAACTTATCATCTTGCACACAACATGCATGAGAAATTCTGAAAACTCACGCATTCAGTTTCCCTTTTAAATACATGTGTACGTTCATTCTCTGCAAAGTTAGATAACTCTTGCTAAGTATTCCATGAGCCAGTCACATGATTGAACTATTGCTGTCTCGATTTCTTGCAGTATGATGATGTAAAAAGAAATTAGTAACTGCATTATACCTGCCCTCCTAGTTCCACATACCTGCAGACCTTTACAGAATAGACTGCCTCTCCCACATGCATAGCAAATGTCACATAGAACCTGTAGAAAATAAAGTCAGCTCTCAGAAAGATCTTACAAATGTAAAATTAAATACATGTATGAACTTATTTAAGCCCTCAAAGTTTCATTTCCTTTTATTCAAACATATGAAACATTCTCTCTCTCTCTCTCTTATTACCATAGCTTGGTAACAACATGAACATAGTCATGATTTCTGAAAAAAGGTGTTTGTCGATTTCATCTCTCGGGTTAGGCTCTACATTGATTCTACATTTAACATTCACTTTAAAACTTCAAAACCTCTGAGGGAGGGATAAAAAAATTAAACAAACAAAAATTTCAAACAAATGAGTATTAACTAATTTACATGGATCAAAATAATGTGTACATTTGTGCATAATGCAGGCTTATTTTTCAATAATCATTTTTAGTAAATCTGTCAGTAAGTCAGTTTAAATGATAGACTCATCCCAAGTATACCTCATACAGGGCATAAATGGTGTTTATTTGTACAAAATCTATCTTTAGTTGCTTAAAGTGAAAGAAAACTGGAACAGAACATTTGATACGAGATGCCCATGGGCCAAAACACTCACCTGAGTCACTTTGGCTGTGCTATTCTGCATTGAACATTTCCCAATATATATATATATGATTCCTATGTATTTTTTATCACCTCTTGTGGCCCCACCCTACATACTGAGGTTGTGATTTTAACAAAAATGAATCTACACTACCAGGGATGCTTCCACATAAAGATGATTCAGCATGGCTTTGCTTTTCTTGAGAAAAGCAGTTTTAAAGGTTTTTTTCCCCTAAATAATCCCTATTGTGGCCCCACCCTACCCCCAGGGGACACAATTTGAAGAATTTACAATCTACACTATCCCAAAAAAGCTTTTTCATTAGCTTTTCTGGTACAGTGGTTCTTGAGAAGATTTTCAGATTTTTTTTATATATTTAGATGTAAAACTTCGATATCCTATTGTGGGCCCACCCTACTCTTGGGGGCCATGATCTGAACAATTTACAATCTACATTACTCAAGTTTTAGCTTTTCTGGCCCAGTGGTTCTTCATCATCAGATTTTTCCTATATATTTCAATTAAAACTTTGATGCCTTATTGTGGTCCCACCCTATTCCCGGAGGCTATGATTTGAACGATTTAGAATCTACACTACCTCAGAAAGCTTCCACATAAGTTTCATTTTTTTCCCCAGTGGTTCTTGTTAAGATTTTTTAATGACCCCACTCTATTTTGCATTTTCTTGATTATCTCCCCCTTGGAAAGGGGCTTGGTCCTTTATTTTAATACTTTAGAATCCCCTTTACCTGGGGATGCTTTGTACCAACTTTGGTTAAAATTGTCCCAGTGGTTCTTAGAAGTTGAAAAGTTTACAGACGGACGGCCAAACAATGGATGCTAAGAAAAGCTTACTTGAGCTCTCAGTTCAGATGAGCTAAAAATATTGATTTGTTTGTATTTTCAAAGTGTCACTTTATCCAAAACCTATGGGCATGGATGATGCTAAATATAGAATTAACTTTGGACAGCCTTTCCACTGAAAAAACAAGCAATGTAGGCGATAAATATAAGTACATTAAATAATTGGGATTGTGCTACACTACAAATATTTCATGAAGGATAAAAGTTTTTCATTATCATACATTAATTACAGTAAATAGGAATTTTCCTTAGTTACATAGTTACATATTCTGATACCGGGGGGGGGGGGGGGGGGGGGGGTTTACAGTCAAACCTTGTTATCTCAAACTTGATGGGACTGAGAAAAAACTTTGAGATATCAGAGGATTTGAGATATCAAGGATAAAAATTCTTAAAAAGTAGTTGGGACTTCCAAATTACTTAGACATATCCATGGTATTCGTGATATTGGTGTTTGAGATACCACGGCTCCACTGTATATACATTAATTGTACTTATCAGTGAGATGATATTTGCATTGATTGTACTTGCATACTTTTGATAACAGTGGGGTAATTTTTTTATTGATTATACAAGAGATTACCTTTTCTTGATAAAAGTGGGGTAATTTTTACATATTAGATTGTTCAAGTTAAGCTACAGCGAGCCTGTAGAGCCATTGAATTGGTGACTGCTTTACATTACTGTGTACTTACATATTCTTGATAACAGTGGGGTAGTTCTTCCCCAGGTAAGTACCCAGCTGTCCTAGTGGTCCAAAAATCCATGGAATTCCTTCAGGGTCATAATAAGCCCACTAAAATTAAGAATTAAAAGTCTCACTTGATAAGCTTATAAACAGCTTTTTCTTCTTTTTTTCATTTACGGAGTATAAATTTTTGCAAGAGAACTGAAGTTTTGAAAATAATTTGGTGAACATAACCACTCCCCCTATTCCTGGACAATGAAGTTGGTAAAATTTAACAAGGCCTGGTAGTTGTCTTTTGGTTGCCAAATGTGTTTAGGATGAAAACTACAATGTATATCTGTTCCCTATCTGCATGCATATGAGAGGGAAAAAAATATTTTATAGGGTTCGACACTAATATTTTTAGGCATTAATCCGACCGGACTAGTGCTTCTTTACTTTTACTAGTCCACACGCGATTATATGAGTCCGTCAAAAGAAAAGGAAAATGAATGTTTTGTAACAATTGATTTAAAAATAAATATTACAATGTACTTTACATACCTTTTTTTAAATAAAGCATTTATGTGAAGTGATTTATTCCACAGATTTCTTGAAATCTCTCGATCTGGATCGAAGTACGATCATATTAATTCTCGATCTTGTTCTTTTTTCTCTATGTGTCATACTTAATTGTGATCGCTTATTAAATGTTTAACTTCATATCAATCAGTCCTAAAATTATTCAGTGAATTGAATCGGAATTAGCTAACTACCCGCCAAGAATCTAGAAAGCTAAAAATACATGCGGGATTTCCCTGTAAAAGTTGTCAAGAATCCAACATTGGTAACTAATTCATTTTATTTTCCTGAAATTATTAGTTCGTTCAGACCAATTAGCCACATATTTTATTAGTCCGAATGAAAATGTACTAGTCTGAGACTAACGGACTAATGTTCATGTTGAACCCTGTTTTACAAAAGGGCTGGGGAGAGGACTTAACTGGCAATAAAAATATTTACTTTATAAGCAGATTCTCCCCCATGATTTACTTACTAAAACACAGGGTTACTTACATACATGTACATGTACACC